>NC_056729.1:1294952530-1295067530 GCF_019279795.1 Protopterus annectens | reverse complement strand
CAATACCAGACTAAACAGTACCAATTCAGGATTTCAATCTTTTATTTCTAGGCACAGTTTTCATATCTGACAGACCTGTTGGGGGAATGTTTGTTAACACTACCTGAATGTTGACACACATATTACCAGATTCCACATTATTATTATGCATATACGTCTCACTCTGTTACTGCACACACTTTGGTCATAGCTTCACAATATGGGGATGGAGATGAGACATACTTCACTTATTACTGTCATAACACTTTGATGAGTTGCTAGAGTGACAGGTTTGTTCTTATAGATATATTTCTGACAGTTATGATGCCTGACAATCAGTTGTATGTCATTATTTGCTGCCTAAACTTCTGGAATCATCCCACTGATTTGCCGGGGACAGGGTGACAGGCAGGTGACTTACACCAATTATCTGGACTTTCTGACAATATCTGTACAGTTGTGGGGTATGATTTTGCATACAGCTTACTATCACTCACAGGATTCGAACCATGGGTGTGTATGCTGAAAATACATTTCACATCTCAGTTGAGTGTGCTATTTGAATTATGTTTTCTATCTTTTTACTGTTTTCTAAGTCTCTCAGTTGTACAATATGATGTGATTACAACAGTCGTATACAGACATCCCTACACATTTTATTTATGTAGCACAGTGTGGGTAACAGTACTTAACACAACAGTACTATTAAGAGATTGCAACTACATTACCATATGATACCAGAGTAAACACAAGCAGTCCAGGAGTTAGACCTTTATTGTCAGGCTGTTACCCTTTTATTTACATACAACTTATATGAAACTCTTCCTGCCATATTGTCTGGTTTATTCAGTACATGCCATACACAATATAGGTTTTACACTGGCAATTAACTTTCTACTACTTTTAGATTTATTTCTTATGACAGTACATGCAGGATTATTACTAACCTGCCTTGAGACACAGCCTCTGCAGCCTATAGACATAGGCTTCCTGATTCACTGCCCACTCATCTGCCACTGACAAAGACATAAGAGGAATATTTAGCCATACCCATCCATAATATACATAAGCTGGCAATTATTAAACAGGTAGTAGAATGATACTTACACACAGCTGGGACATCACCTGTCTGCCTAGCTTCTTGAATCCACTGATCCAAGAGCTCTGTCTTCCTCTGTTTCAGGTCAGCATAGTGATGCCTGACCTGCTCACCAGTTCTAGAGATGCCAGTGGCACTAGTGAGGTCACAGGCAAGATGGTCCCAGGCTTCCACTTTATATTGGGAACTCTGGTACTGGCCCTGCAGCAGTCTCTGGTCATGGTCTTTAACAAGGAGTCCTGCCGTGACTTTGGACTCCTGGATGCCCCAGCGCTGCACCTGGAAGCGTGATCCTTCACCCACACTGGCCATAGTGCCTACAGGAGGAAGCTGCCACCAGTTATGAGATGTATTCCCACCTGTGGGGTTTAAATAGGGCCAGTTTCCCACACTTTGCCATGATTGGATAGTTTTGAAAATGCTAAGCTATGGGCAAACCTGCTTACCTCAGGTTGGTATTGCTTAAAGGGGTATACCAATGGGCAAATTGATTTATCTTGCCTACACATTGCTTACACCTAGTAAGCAGGGGTGTGCAATGCTTAGCATTGCTTAATTTTAAATGTGCACACTATTTGCTGTTTGGCATTGATTTATAATTCATTACATGTTATATATTTGTTTAGTATTCATGATTCATGTGTATGTATACTGTATGGGGTCATTGTATTTATTGGGAGATTTCAACACTTTATTACAATGACACCTCACATCTGGACTTAATGCAGTACTCCAGTTCACATATTTATATTATGTAGTATGTTATATAACATAAAACTGTATCTAGATTCCTTTCACATGTAAATTGTGATTTTGCTATAGTGAAGATCTGTTTGGGGATAGCTCAATCTTATGTACTGCTGTGACGGCCTACTGGTTAACTATTGTGACTGTAGTGTACAGGGTCCTGGGTTCAAGACCTGCAAGGGCTGTTTATTTTGCTGCTCGGCAGAACAGCGGCTGTTGGATACAGAGTGTTTAAGGCACTTTTAAGCAGTTGTAAGCGGGTTGGCATGGGTTTTTGTGGTGGAAAGCAATGCTAGCTTCCAGTTAAATATACTTACAGTGAATTAGCTTCAATATTGGTTAACCTGTGTGCTTACCCCTGTGCAAATGGGCTTAAACCCACTTACTACTGCTTAAAACTGCTTATTCCTGCTTACCCCCACACAAATTTAGACAGAAAAGAAACATGGCTCTTGGGAAAGTGGTGGATTTGGACACTCTATGGCTTTATCATTTATTACACTTTATACGTTTGTTTCATATCCCTGATTCATGTGTACATATGCTGTATGGGGCACTTGTGATTATCTGTGGATTTTGCCACATTATTACAATGAAACCTCACATCTACATTTAATGCAGTACTCCATTTCACAAATATATGTTATTTAGTAGGTTATACAGCAAAATAAAATGTTCATAAAGTGATTTCATATGGAAAATGGAATTTACTACAATGAGAATTGAGGCGAGAATGACTGCTCGCAAAACGAATGCTCTGACCACTACACTATTGCAGTACTGCTTCAATTGCATCTATCTTGCTATTTTTCTTCTTGTGCCATTTAAGCTGCAGTATGCATAGCTAACAATGGGCAAACCCATGCACCTACAGTGAAATTTAAACTGTTTGATAAAAAAAAATTTCTACTGCTATTTTCTCTTGGGAGGGACATGTTTCACTTATTGCTGTGGATTCCTGAGTGCATCTGCACATTTAGCAGACATCCTAGCAAGCCCCCATACCTCTCAACCTCCTCAGGCACACTATCTGGACAAAGCTTGACAAATTGTGGTACAACTACGGACATATTTTCATTATTGCTCTTATAAATTTATGACAGTTGCTAGGGTAACAGGATTTGTTTTAATATATGTTTTATGATGGATTTGAAGTCAGACACTGAAATGTATGCTTTATTTACCAACTTCAATCCTGAGATCATCCCAGTGATTTGCCAGGGCAATTGGGGTGCTGTATGGGTGTGACATGTGGACATTCTGTGATGATTTGTACAGTTGGAAGGTATGCAGCCTCCTATGAGCATTCTCGCTCATTATAATTGCCGGGCGGGACTTCCTAAGTGCAGGGGCATGTGTACTGTGAGAGCTCTGCTCTCAGACACACCCACTGCACTCGTCCATGCTCCATGTCCATTTAGGAGCAGAGGCAGCATGCCTTCATTACTATGCATGGCGCGCCACTGTGCTGCTCTTAAACAGATGTTTCCATGCAGGAATAAGTTATTCCTGCACGGAACCTTAGTGAATTCCAGGAAATACTTATTTACGTATTTATGTATTTATTTGTTTTGTTTGTTTATTTGGTTACATTTGTTTGACTAGGTAAAGCACTGATCAAGTATGACCAATTGCAGGCCCAGCCTAAGTTATAAGGTATAACAGAGTTCAATTATTAGAACTGAAACAGAAAATACAGTGCAAATACAAGATAACCAGTGGTACAGCAATGACTTGTAGTATATTATATGTAAGTTCACTATGTAGTGATGTACATTATCAAAAAGGTGTGGTATAATTAGAGGTGAAGCAAGCTGGATAGTTCAACAGTAGAAAGAGAGTGAGAAGTCGTGCAATATCAGGAAAGTATAGAGAATCCAGTGTTAGTGGAGGAAAGTAACTATCAAAGGGTTAAGAGGAGTTGATGAATTATATAGAAATGACTGCCATTATTTAGGGCATGGCAAATTGTCATGGGCATATGGACTCGTAGTCTCATTTGACTAAGTGCAAGTTAGCAACAAAATTGCTCTTTTTTGACATAGAAGCAGTTATTTAAAGTCTGTCTGCCATAAATAACATACAAATAACATTTTTAATAAATGTCAAATGTTGTTAGCAAAAGGAAATAGATCAAACAAATCCTGAAGACTACATTGAGAAAAAGAAATGTTTGCATGTGTGTGTGTGTGTGTGTGTGTGTGTGTGTGTGTGTGTGTGTGTGTGTGTGTGTGTGTGTGTTTGTGTGTGTGTGTGTGTGTGTGTGTGTGTGTGTGTGTGTGTGTGTGTGTGTGTGTGTGTGTGTGTGTGTGTGTGTGCCTCTGTGTATCCATTGGATGCCTGCTGAAGTGTAAAATGTAGAAAAATTATTGCCAATTATGGAAGCTTGAATAGAGTTAGCACATGAAGGATTTAAGGGGGAGGGTTACTGCACATGTGACATGGTGGGTAGTAGTTTTGTAGATCAGAGTGCGTGATGTACCTTTAAGTCAATGGGCACATTCATATGAGTACTGAGCACGTGCAAGCAAGAATGACATTTTGACTGAGCAGCCAGAGTGAAAGCATGTATGTGTGTAGCAGTCAGTCAGTTAGATAGTTCATTTAAGTTTAATGTTCCAGTTATTCATTCTGATGTGTTTGTGTTTAGTAAACTACTTAAACGAACACCCAAGCCTCATTGTCTTATTCAGATACACAAGACGAGTGACAGTTTAACGCTACACAACAGGTAATGTACTGTTAATGTTTGATAGAGTTCAGTAATAGGTGGCTCTCCATTAAGAACTGGTGGGTGGTGTGAGAGAGCTGTGATGGGGAATGAGGCTTTAACATGGAAAAGCAATGAGTGCGTTAATGAAAATGCAATCCTAGCACACTGTAGGCCAGGGTAAAAATATATATAATTTCTTCTACTGAAATATCAAGTATTAATTAAAAATATATATCACAGGGCAGGAGCAACATGCACTTGTCTAAAAGATGAATTATGAAAATAATCAACAAAACAGTATGATACAGAAAGTTAAAATAGGAGTCAGACAGATAGACAAAGACAGAGAAATGAGGCTGCTATTGAAAATAGAACCCTAGCTACACAGTTGGACAGGGTGAATAAACATATTTTCTTCCATTAAAGCATTAAGTATTTATTAAACATACATTTCACAGGGCAAGAATACCAGATAACTGTCTGAAAGATGTATTATGAGAATGAAGCACAAAAAAGTAAGATACAGAAGCAGACAGAAGCACAGAAAATGAGAGATGGTGTGATCATATTAAGTAAAAGATTATTAGATCATTTGGAAATCTATGTCAGGATTGTACTCTGATGCTAAAGCATATGGGGATTAGAACTATCAACTCTGTGATGGAAATAACGCATTCAGGTCATTGGATAGAATACCTGTAAGGCTCTATGTTTAGCTCTGGCCACATAGTACACTGAACCACTAATAATGACACAGACTGTTGTTCTCCACGAACTTCATGTCTAAATATACAGAAACAAATACATCTTGATGCTACTAGCTTACAGTGTGCCATAAGGAAACTGCTTTAAGAAAAGGGAAGAGGAATGTTTATATATATATATATATATATATATATATATATATATATATATATATATATATATATATATATATATATATATATATATATATATATATATATATATATATATCACACACACACACACACACACATATATATATATATATATATATATATATATATATATATATATATATATATATATATATATATATATATATATATATATATATATAGGCTGGGCCAGTGGAAAAGCAAACACAAATGGTGACTTACTGGGTGATTTTTATGTTGTATGGTTCATCATTCTTCCTTTCCTAGCAACATGCAATGGATCAATCCTCTTAGCCTAGCAGCATATGATGGAGGGCTAAGAGATTCTAACTGGCTTCATTCATCTGCCCCAGTTTGATTTCTCTATTTCCTTGTGTAACCTGAGCAAGGAATTTAAGCAGGCTGTTGCTCTCAGGTCAGTTGTGAAAGTGACAGTTTTGTCAAGTGGGTTTCCAAAGTTAACAAATTAATTTTTAAAATGCCTAACTTCCCTAAAAACTGGGATATACTAGTCATAACTTGAAGGAAATCATAACTTACGACTACGTTATTGCTCTGTCATCATGCACCCATGTGAAGTTAGCATACCTTACCATCACCTCAAGGGTAAGCTGGCTTCATACTTTCTGCTTCAGCAGTAATCCTGCAGTCATTAGGGTCATTATGCAAATGTTCTGGAGAAAACCAGAATCTGCCCATTGCAGTTTAAAAAGGACTCCATGAGAGACTAATGGCTCTATTCTGACTTACCTTTAGGGTCTAGGTTGCCACAGAGCTAACTTAACAAAGTTTCACATTACCAGAACTCACCATTACCCTTGCACAAGACCTCTGCTCTGGCACACTGATCAGCTCATTATTTTTATTTTTTATTTTATTTTACATTTGTTTGGACCCGCGGTGGTGGTGCTGCAGTAGCGTTGTCGCTTCACAGTACGACGCTGTCCGGTTCGATTCTCAGCTAGAGCGTCTACTGCGTGGAGACATGCATGAATGCGCGTATCTTTGTTGAAGGTTGTGCATCAGGGCTGGTAACTCGGCATGTAAAAATCAACTACCAATCATTGGTGGATGGGAGTTCCGCTGTGGTGACCCCTAACTGGGAAAAGCCGAAAGACACAAACAAATTTTATTTTACATTTGTTTACTGGGAAAGTCCAACTTGCAACAAAACCAGTTTTCAGCGAAAGCCTGGGAAGAAACGCTCCAGACACATGTCTTTGTAATTCTTTGTAATTTGCATGTCATTACATAGATGGTGCCAGCTGACTTCTACTAGCGATCCTTAAAGCAGTAGAAGCAGCTACAAAATCAAACCTAGCACAGTGTGGAACACTAGGGCCATTCTGTTTCCATTTTTCTTGATACAAGCCTCTTAACACTAGATATGAAGCTGTATTATGAATCATATTTAAGTGGAGGGAAAATATTATAGTGTAGAATTTGTAACGCCTTTCCAGCTTGCAGTTCCATATTTCAGTATTTAGATATAAGTCAAGGAAAGAGAAATATAGTAGCTGCGTAAGAGAGTTTTAGATACTAATTTGGAGGAAAAGTATATGATCAAAGTATTTTTAGAAAAAAAGTGTTATAAAACTTGTAGACCCCATAAAACTATAGCTGTATATGAGAAATTACAAATGAATTGCAGTAGGTATAGGCCTAAAAATGGATAATAAATAATAAATGTAATTCATTTCTTGGAAGTGATGGATGCATAACTAAAAACAGAATTCAGAAATGAATAGGGAAGGTACTGAGGTTAAAAAAGGGAAGAGGAAATGATGTAGACACTGCAACCTGCATGCCCAGACAGCCAAAATGCCTTAAAGACAATTACTAGATTGCTTAGAAGTGGCTCACATTTGCCATCACATTTTGTATTTTGCTTTCACATGCTTGTATTTGTCTAATGCAAGGTGCAGGTAAATTTCAGGACTCAAAAATGAGGTGCTTGTTAAAAAGGAAGCAATTCTGTTACTTGGGTGTGATTATATGAACAAAAATATAGGGCTTTCTGACAGCTGAAATCTGACCTATTACCAAATGATCACAATTGATTGCTTCAGCCTGACGCTGGATAGAATGCATTCTAATTTCCAGAATGGAACAAACTAGAGAATGTCTGTTATAAATTGTATTTCTTCAGTGTTTGGAGAACTATATTAGTGGAATGAATGCAGGAATGAGCCTAAGTCCTCTGGAAGATAGTTAGCATTTATAAGGCACAAAAACTCAGCACAGGAAATGTATATTTGCATGGCTGCAATGTGTAACCCTCGCTGCTAATTTACAGCTTTATATTTCTTTGTCTTGTCTCTGATAATTAAACACTCCATCATCGAGCCTGGCCTGTGCTTATCTGCTGTAAGTGCGAAATGGCTGCTCCATCATTGTTAGAAATGGCCACTAAATCTGAGTCAGACCCTCTTGACATTCGGAGGAAATCGATTTATTTCAGAGAAAGGTAACAGGGCTTTGGAAAAAAAGCAGTTGAATTTCTCATTTCATCAAGCTATATCTTTCACACTCGCGCGCGCACACACACACACACACACACACACACACACACACACACACACACACACACACACACACACACACACACACACACACTCACATGCACACTCTGTTTCTTTACATGCATACTTTACATATGAGTTTGAAATGAATGAAAGTAGTTGCATTCATATACTTGCTCTTCTCAGACCTGAGAGATAAATATGTTTTTTAGCTGTAATATCCAAAAATCACACCTTGCTCTGTATCAAAAATGCAATTCCATGGTTTAAAGAGGCTGTGTTAGACCATAAGTCAGTGATGTGAAATAAGTGATAGTGGCTCAGTCTTCAGGACAACTCTTAGTGGAATAACCCAGTACACAGTTAAAAAAAAACTATGATCACAGCATCAATCGAATTCAGTAGTAAGACCAGGTACTGATTGTAACAATTCAGATCTACCCTGCTACCTTAAAAAGTAGTCAGCAGGTGCTACATGTTGTACATTTAACACACTTAATTACTTATGTTTCTCATGTTTCATACTGAGAAATCTCTGCATAGCCAGATGAGATGCAGAAAAGCATACATAAAAGACTCAAAGCCTAAGCTGCATCAGTAGTTCCTGAATTAAGGCTATTCATGTTTGTAAATATAGAATATTTTCTGAGCATCTTTTTTGCATATACTGTATTGAGTCTCTGCTTTATATACGCCTTACTCATTATTTCCTAATGTATGTAGGGCTTACCAAGTACTAGAAAGCCTGAATATTGCTTCTTTGGGGTCAGCTTGAGAATAATTCTACTGCTTTGCTCCTGTTGAGAAGGGAGCAGAGGGACGTTGATTCCTGCTCTTTTCTTATAGGGCAATTTGTATTGGACTTCACTAAATGGTCTGGTTACACTTTTGGTGAGATCATCTTCAGGGCCTTTGTGCAGACTGAATTTCTGTTGCATCCAGCTGCTATTGGTTCTATCCAGGGTAGCTCTCTGCTGAAATTTTTGCTCTCATATTGCCGACGTGGTGGTGGTGCTGCGGTAGCGTTGTCGCCTCACAGTAAGACACTGTCCGGTTCGACTCTGAGCTAGAACGTCTTCTGCGTGGAGACATGCATGAATGGGCGTTCCTTCATTGAAGGTTGTGCATCAGGGCTGGCAACTCGATATGTAAAAATCAACTGCCAATCATTAGCGGACCGGAGTTCCGCTGTGGCGACCCCTAACCAGGAAAAGCCGAAAGACACAGCATTGCCGAGTGCTGACACAGAGCAAAAAAAAAAAAAAAAAGATCTGAAATTCAGGAGAAGAGTGAATTTCGAACTTCCCTCTTCTCCTCTAAACTTCTTTTTTGCAGGTGGACAAGTCCCCTGCACTCCAGATGTGGTGATCAAACTTCTCTTATTCTCTTACCCCCTGAACATATATATATATATATATATATATATATATATATATATATATATATATATATATATATATATATATATATATATATACCAAAAAATTCATAGCTCAGAGAAAATGGAATATTCCAAGAAAAGTCCATCTCAGATTTACTATATAAGTCCATTTTTTCAGGTATTCCTTCTCCACATTTTGAGTCTTGCTCTAGTGGATCCTGAAATGTCAAATGGTTACCGTCTAGTGCATCTACCAAGAAAAGACAAAGTATACAAAACACATTAACATCTGTGTTAATACCACTTCTCAGGAAGCATTTTGGGATTAGTGCTACTCTTTGCTTCTGGTGTGAAAAGGAGCAATGCATCACTATTTCCTAGCTTTGTGCAGCTGTGCTGATGCTAGCACTATCTCCACTACTAGACAAATAGCTCCACCAGTTATCAACTCCTAGCCTCAAATATGCTACCTTCCCCTTCAGGTTATATTAGTAAGCAACTAGAACCAAGGATTTGAAATTAACAACTGCTTCTGTAGCCAGCTTGGTTGAAATGGGCATCCTGCCACAACGTAGCAGTTGATCATCTACAGCTTAAATAAACTGACACAGTATTTGAGAGATGCAGGAATCTGTGATGCTTTGCTCCTTCGCACACCGATGTTACTCAAGACAAAGCTCTCAAATAAAGCCACTACAAACAGCAAACATGTTGTGAGTAACACCCAACACTACACTATACCTATCACACACAGTACACATCAATCACAGATCTGATAATGCTGGGGTTCTTAAAAGTAATCTCTCTAAACCATTAAGACCTCTTAAATATAACTAATGACACATGTCCCCTCAGCAACCTCACAAACATTGAACTCAGGCAGTGCCCACCATGAAACATGAAAATATGAGTAATAGTCTTTTAACTCAGAAGCACATAAGGCAAACCTCAACACAATCTAACCTCATAGTCATAGCTGACTTCATAATGAAACACACTAATGCAACACAAGGCTGATTAAAGAAAGGGTCACATTTAGTTGCCTGCTGGGTGCTAGCATTTGCCACATCACTCATGCACTCAGGTCCTTGCACCTCAAGTGTACATATGACACAATCACAGTATATATGGAAGTAAATGACTTGAGACATACCTCCCTATACTATATAAAACGAGATGTGATGGAGCTATTAGAATATTTATCCAAGGTAAGTATAAACCTTACCATCACCAAGAATGATGCCACAATACAAAGACAAGATTATTAAGCTCAATAATTGGCATAGCTTCTGGTGTCATTTAATGTGGATCCAATATATAAAATAGGAGGAAATGGTAGATAGTCCTTGCCGGGGATGGCCTAAATCTGTCTCTCCAAGGCATTCGTATGTTAACAAAAACCTTGTCCACCGCAAAAGTGCTTTTTATACAGTGCCACTCTTCAAAAGGTTCTAACTTAACCAAATAGAATCAGGACAACACAAAAGTATTCATAGGATGATGCTAGGCTATTGGCCCAGAGGCCCTTATAAGCCTAGCCAAGAATTTCGCCCATGTTCCCACAAAGTCAACAACTGTTTCCCCTGACCAGCAGGGACACAGGTGGGATCCCAGGGATGCATTTTCTGTTTCCCATCCAGCCGTCCAGGTTCCTCTTAAAGAGGGCTAGTGAGGTACTCTGCTTGACATGGAGAGGGAGTCTATTCCACAGATGGGTGGGGGTCTTCGGAACACAAATCTATTCTGCCAAAAAGTTCTATTAATGCCACAGACCAGGTTGTGGCCTTGCATGTGGGTTGCACTAGTGGAATTTGATTTATAGATAAGCAGCAACTCCATCAAGACTGGGTCTAAGATCGCCTTGAATGGCAGACACAGGACACCTCTGAGCAGTCTGTACAAAACTTAGTAGAGGAACAGGGCTTTTAGCCTATCTGTATAGGAAGGTGTTTGAGACCCTGGATATTCTTGGTCAGGAACCTCTGTGGTCTCTCCAGCTGCTGCAAGTGCTTGGCAAGCTACATGCCGAAGGGGGAATTGTACTTGAAAATGGATATGATAAGGGAGGAGTACAGGGATGTTATGACCTCCTTGTTCCTGAATGAAATACCCTTACTTATGAGGTGGGCCATGTAGAAAACCTTCCTTACAATGGAGGCAACATAGTGGTCAAAAGTCAGGTTGCTATCAACCTGGGTGCCCAAGTTCCTCATGACTGATTGCATGCTTAGTACATTGTTATTAGTGTGATAATTAGTGGGGACACCATTTTCCCCAAAGGGGATAATGATGCATTTCTTTGCATTCAGTTTGTAGCCATGCTTCTGGCACCAGTCATTAGTTTGGGTAAGGGTCTCTTGGAGGCTGTTCACATCACTAGTGGAATTTAAGACAGCACCCAGCTTGCAGTCATCTGCAAGCATGGTCAGCCACGGACCACTAGTTTTGACTTCCACCTCAGAAAAGTATATCCCAAACAGTAGAGGCCCCAAGACTGATCCTTGGGGTATGCCACTTGTTACGAGTCTACTACTAGCGGTGGCTTCCCCTATTTTGATTGAGTGTGCTCTATCAGGGAGACAGTTAGCTACCTATCTGGTAATATACGGGTTGATGCCTAGCTGGGAGAGTTTATCTATTATGCCTGAGTGTGGAATAGAGTTGAAGGCTTTGGCAAGGTCAAGGTAGGCAGTGTGCAGAGTCTTCCTCTCATCCATGGCTTTGGTTACTGTTTTGAAGAAGTCAACCAAGTTGAACAAGTATGATCTCCCTTTGACAAAACGAAATTCTAGGGGGCAAGCATTTGGAGGTTGCCAATGCCCTTGTTTATAAGGTCCATGATAATGCGTTCCATGGCCTTGCAGATCAGGCTAGTTAGGTTGATGGGTCTATAACTGCCTGGGTCTGTGGATGCTCCACCTTTGTGTAGAGGGATGACAGTGGCTGTCCTCTATTTGGCTGGGATGAAGCCGGTGCACAGGCTTTGACTGAATAGGATGCCTAATGGTGCTGAGAGCTCATACCTGAGTTCATGTAGGATGCAGCTAAGGATGTTGTTGGGTCCCATGGAGACTGTATTTCTTGCCTTTGAGGGGGCATTAAAAATCTGCTGCCTGGTAATGAGGGGAGAGGGGCATGCACTGAGAATGTCCTGGTTTACTGATGTCGGGGACAGGGGGGTGAAGTTTCACTGAACCTGTCTGCCAGCAGGTTGGCTATATCTATGACATTTGTGTATGTGGTGTTCTTGATCACCAGTTCAGAGCAGATTTGGGTGTTACCTTTGAGATTGTGGACATATGTGAAGAAGGCCTTGTGATTGTCCTTAGTGGATGTGGCCAATTTAGACTCGAAGTTAGCCATAGTGGATTTCACCAGTGACCTTTTTTGCTTGTTCAGATAAAGGAGAGGCTGTTTCCAACTTGTCACCTTCTCCTTCTTGGTCATGGATAGCAATTATTTCCTTTTATTATAGAGTTTGCTTATTGCTGCTGTCCACCAGACAGGATTAGCCTTATTTGAGGAAGATGATTTGGTCCTGTCAGGTATTGCTGAGTCCATGCAGATATGTAGGTACTCATATAGCTTATTGGTGTAGGCTTTGACATTATTGCTAGTTCTAACTGAAGAGACGGTGGCTATGAAGCTGCTTATACCTGCTCTCAGGAAGTTGTAGTCAGCTTTGGAAAAGTGTTTTTGTTTGACCCTGGCAAGGGAGGGGTCAGAAGAGATGGTGACTTCAAAAGTGATTGCTTTATAGTCAGATCTTACCAAGTAGGATGGCACTGTAGGAGTGCTACAGTGGCTACTCATGTTGGTTACTAAAGGGTCCAGGATATTTTCACCTGTCATGGGGGTATCGATCAAATGATCCAATACATTGACATTAATGAAGCTGAGGAATCTCTGGCCATTCATGTTTGGGCTAGAATAGGTCTTCCACTGTGTGGTTGGGTAGTGAATGTTGCCCCGGATCAAGGTAGAGGGTTGAATCTTGATGGATTCAAGTAAGTCCAGATAGGTGGAGTGGGAGTCCTGAGTCATGGTTGGGGGGTCTGTAGCTAGCTATGATTTGAATAGGTGTTTTGTCAACAGTTAACTGCACCTGTGCATCATACTGTTTGATTAGCCTGGAGGTGTGTATGTCTTTGATAAATATTGAAACTCCACCTCCTTTGGCTTTGTAGCCCTCCATGTGGATTCTGAAAGTATGATAGGATAAGTAACCTGGTATGGCCGGGATGCTCTCTGCAGTTTTGAACCAGATTTCAGTGACTGCACAAATGTCAGCATCTTCCAGGGTGAGGAATGCTGGCAGTGAGTGCAGTTTCCTGTTAAGACTTCTAGCATTTAGCAGAATGACCATTAAATTTCATTTAGAATTGTTCACGTTGGTAATTTTGTCCTCATGACTTTGTCTAAAAAAGGCACTATAGGGGAGGCAAGAGCCTTTGCCAGAAGCCCAAGGGAGACAGATGAAGGCCATCTATGGCAAAGCATCGTGGTCTGTCAATCATGTCCTCCCAGGCTGTCAGGTACTGGATCCTCTTGGAATGACACCAGAAACTAAGCCAATTGTTAAAGTCAATCATTTTCTGTTTGTATTGAGACATCATTCTGGGTGACTGTAGGATGCTTCTTAAGGCTAGGGAAACACTGAGGAAGGCTTAGTTACTTTTGGGCCGAAACCGGTCTGTTTTGCCTAATTTATAGTTAAATAAATAGACATATTATTGAGGCACCTTACACTTTTGTGTGCTGGCCTTTGTGGTTTTTTGATTACATACCTACCTGGGACACATATTCAGTGAGTTTAATCATGTCTCTCTTCATATAGTCCAGAGAGGTATGTTTCAAGTCATTCACACCAACATGGACTATGACAGTCATAACAGTACCTGTTGTTAAGAGACCTGAGTGTGTGCGTGCTATGACAGATTCTAGCACCTGACAAGCAACTTGCCGTGACTTTTTCCTTGTCTAACCTGGTGAAGAGCACATCTGTGTGTCTCATGATAGTTTACTACAACTAGTATGTTGGTTTTGTGGCTGGGCCTCAGAGGCTGTGAGACACAGGCATTGTGGTACTGAACACTAAGAGATTCAACAAAAATCTTCATTCTCTATAAGCAGTGCTTTTCCATTAGTGCATTAATATATGCATTGTCACAGAGACATGGTAAAAGTCCATTGACAAAACCCCATTAGTGCTGAGTTTCAACACCAACCATGTGTTCAGGTCTTCCACAGTAGACATAGGTACAAAAGATGGTAGAGTTTCTATATTCATAAAAACAAACTTTTACCTCAAGGCTTGCTAGACAGGATAACAACCTGGAACTATTCCACATCCAGCTTACCATTAACAAAACCCCTTATCACATCAAACCTAATTATAGGTTCATAGGTGTTTTCTAGGCTAACAACCACAAGGGCCTTTTTAAGCCTAGTCATGCTTCCCAAAACTCTGACAAGTTATGATACCCTTGATAAGTGTAAGCATGGGCCTGGGAGATGAACCATTTACAGGTAACCTGTTTGCATTAGAGAGATAGGTGCCAAAATAGGGATGAATTTCTGGTTTCACATCCAATTGTCCAAGTTGCACTTGAATTGGGTTAGGGAGGAACTCTGCTTCACATGAATGGGGAGCCTGTTCCACAGACGGGGTAGTCTCTGGGATACATACCTATCTCTCCAGCAGGTCCCGTTTATATTGCAGGCAAGGTTTAAGTCTTTAGAACTGGTAATTCTGGTGGTTTGTTTTGTGGAAATGCAGGAGGTCCATCAGAATGAGGTCTGACAATGCCCTACATGTCAGGCATAGATCTCCCATCAAAAGCCTATAGGAGACAGAATACAGGGGTAGGGCCTTGAGGCAATCTGCATAGGTCACATTACTTACACCCTGTATTTCTTTAGTGAGGAACCTGTGTGGACATTCCAGTTGTTGGACATGCTTGGTTAGGTACATACCACAGGGGCATTGTACTCAGTGATAGGTCTGATGAATGCTGAATACAGCGGAACAATGACTTCCTTGGACTTAGATGCCATACCTTTGTTTATAAGTTGTGCAACATAGAATGATTTCCTCACCACTGTAGACACATGATGATCAAAGACTAGATTACTATCTAGGTGTGTCCCTAAGTCCCTGATTACTGGATCAACTCTAATGGGCGTATTGTCAATATGATAGTTACCAGGGATGGATGACTTCCAATAGGATACTGTTATGCATTTCTTGGCATTTAGTTTTAGTCCATGGTTCTGATACCAGTTGTTTGTCTGTGTCAGCCACTGCTGGAGAATATTTGTATCAGTGTGAGATTCAATGACAGATCCTAATTTGCAATCATCTGCAAATTTACTCCGCCAGAGACCACTAACATTGGCTTTCACTTCTGAGAAGTAAATGCCAAAAAGGAGTGGTCCAAGGACTGATCCCTGAGGGACTACACTTGTGCCTGGACTCTTTGTAGAAGTGGACTCCCCAATTCTAACTTCTCTATGCCTGCTTTGTCGCTCACCTCCTACCTTACTAGTATGGAGTCTCTAAGAATTAAAGCAAGCACCATTTCCTAGGGGACATCAACTAACCCTCTGTAAATGGGGAGACCGGGACATTCCCTAGCATGTATACCTAGAGATTTCTGGAAGTCATAAATACAGGTTTTCTGAACCAGTTAGTGTGTAACCCAACAAAGGGAGACAAAATCCTGGACTTGGTCCTCATCAATATGTGACAACTCTGTTCTCCACAAGCTGTAAATTTCTCCCTAGTCAAAGCAGATTATAAATTAGTAAAGTCAAATTCTCCACAAGGCTGATATCAGAAACATCTTAAATACCTCAGTATTCATAGATTATGTGACAGCTAATCTACTAAAACTGAGTGATGATCAAACTAAACAAACAACTCTGAGGACAAATAAAGTTTACTAAAGCCAAATTTTAGGTAAATTTGGCCTCCCAGTCCAAGAACAACCACAAGGCACTCTTTAGCTATATCCGCAACCTCAAATGCAATACACAATTGTGTACAGTGATCATTGTAAACAGAGCCAACTATACTGAGCCAGAACATATAGCAAACCTACTGGCTGGCAAATTCAGCTCCACCTTAACATCTCTCTCCCTCTCATCCTTCCATCATCAATGTGCCCAGACAATATCAAAGGGTGCTTTTGAAATAGTATGAAGCATGTCCTATCCGGCTCTCTGGAATTGCTATTTAATGGTAGCCTCCAAACAGGCTTTGTGCCTCATGAATGGAGAAAGCCATAGTCACCCTCTGCACAAAGGTGGGCCATCTATAGACCCTGGAAACTACAGACTCATAAGTCTCATTAGTCTCATATACTCAGCCATGCAAAAAAATTATCATGGAAATGATCAGTAATGACATAGGAAACCTCCAGACACTGGACCCAACCCAATTTGTCTTCATCAAGGGCAGGTCATGCTTACTAAACCTGGAGGATTTCTTTGAGAAGGTCACCAAAGCATTGGATGAGGACAAAATGGTTCAGACTGCCTACCTTGACCTGGCCAAGGCATTTGACACAATACCCCACTCCAGCATTGTTGACAAACTCAAGAGTTTAGGTACAACCCTTAATGCTACCTGGTGCCATACATTATTCCCAGTTAATAGTTTTCACCATATCTACATATCTATTTGCTGATCAGTAACTCTCATCTGCATTTGCACTTAATACATTTGCATTAATGATAATGAGTCTTGACAGAATACTTTTCAATAGGTTTCATCTTAAAATAAGCTAGGCCTAATGAGAAAATTCCAGTCAATAAAAAAACATAAACAAAGAAAAAATGCCTACCTTTTAGCAGTAAACTGATTAAGAGGGGAGCTTGCCCACATCCATGTATCTTACCCCCTGGGTCTCATCAATCATAATATATGGTTAGTTGTCTGCTCCCTGTTTCCATGATGCACTCATTTAGTAACAATGTATCAGGTGCTACTAGGGACACTTACTTCACAAGGCCAAAAGTAAAATACTCTTCTCCCCCAGTTATTGAGAAACATATCAGTGGCTGTCACAACTGTTATTCTTCGTCTCCATTTGGCTGTTCACATTAGGGGTCATCACAGCAGATTATCTGATTCCATTTCTTCCTGTCCTCTGCATCTTGCTCTGTCATACCAACCACCTGCATGTCCTCTCTCAGCACATCCATAAACCTTATCTGTTTCCTTCCTCTTTTCCTCTTACCTGGCAGCTCCATCCTTAGCATCCTTCTCCCAATATACCCAGCATACCTCCTCAGCACATGTCCAAACCAACGCAATCCCACCTCTCTGGTTTGTCTCCAAACCGTCCAACCCGAGCTGACCCTCTAATATACTGATTCCTAATCCTGTCCATCCTCATCACACCCAGTGCAAATATAAACATCTTTAACTCTGCCACCTCCAGCTCTGACTCCAGTCTTTTCATCAGTGACACCATCTCCAACCCATGTAACATAGCTGGTCTCACTACCCTCTTGTAGACCTTCCCTTTCACTCTTACTGGTACCCGTTTGTCACAAATAACTCCTGACACTCTTCTCCACCCACTCCACCCTGCCTGTACTCTTTTCTTCACCTCTCTTCCACACTCACCATTATTCTGAACGGTTGATCCTAAGTATTTAAACTCATCCACCTTCACCAACTCTACTCCCTGCATCTTCAGCATTCCTTTATTCTCCCTCTCATTCACACATATATATTCTGTCTTAGTCCTGCTGACCTTCATTTCTCTCCTCTCTAGAGCATATATCCACCTCTCCATGGTCTCCTCAACCTGCTCCTTACTCTCACTACAGATCACAATGTCCACAGGGACTCCTGTCTGATCTCATCTGTCAACCTGTCCATCACCATTGCAAATAAGAAAGGGCTCAGAGCGGATCCTTGATGTAACCCTGCCTCCACCATGAATACATCCATCACACTTGCTGCTGACCTCACCACTGTCACACTACCCTTGTACATATCCTGTATCACTCTTATATACTTCTCTGGTACTCCCACCTTCCTCATACAGTACCAAAACTCCTCTCTAGGCACCCTGTCATATGTTTTCTCTAAGTTCACAAAGACATAATGCATCTCCTTCTGACCTTCTCTATACTTCTCCATCAACACCCTCAGAGCAAACATTGCATCTTTAGTGTGCTCACTAATCATCACCTCCCTTCTAAGCATAGCTCCCACTACTCGTTCCCATAACTTCATACTGTGTCTGATCAGTTTAATCCCTCTGTAGTTACTACAGCTCTGCACATCACCCTTATTCCTAAAAATTGGTAGCAAAACACTTCTCCACTCATCAGACATTCTCTCACTTTCCAAGATTTCATTAAACAGTCTGGTTAAAAACTCCACTGCCATCTCTCCTAAACACTTCCATGCTTTCACAGGTATGTCATGTGGATAAACAACCTTTCCATTCTTCATCCTCTTCATAGCTGTCCTTACTTCCTCCTTGCTAATCCATTGTACTTCCTGATTCACTATCCCCATATCATCCAATTTCCTCTCTCTCATTCATCAGCCCCTGAAAGTACTCTTTCCATCTGCTTAACACACACTCCTCACTTGTTCATAGGTTCATAGGTTCATACTAGGCTATCTGCCCTAGGGCATTTATAAGCCTAGCCAGAATGTGTTTGGCTTTCGCCACCCATTTTAAATTTATTTTGCTATGCCCTTTTTCGAGGTTAGTATACTGTGCCTCTGTCTAACAGTGACACAGAAGTGATACCCGGGGTAAACCTACGATCTCCCATCCACTCATCAAGATTCCTCTTGAAGAGAGTCAATGAGGGACTCTGCCTAACCTGGACTGGGATTTTATTCCAGAGTGAAGGGAGCCTCTGGGTTATGAATCTGTCCCTCCAGCATGTCCTATTTATTTCAGTGCTGAGGTTCAAGTCTCTTGAGCGCGTAGCTCGATGGGATTTGGATTTTCTGAGGTGCAGCATGTCCATTAATTCCGGGTTGGACATGGCTTTATACGCCAGGCACAGATCGCCTCTGAACAGGCGGTATGCCAAGTATGTTTTCTCATTATCCTTTTTCACCCTTACCTGCTGCACATCTTTCACAGTTCAGTCCCTCTGTCTAGCCAGTTGGTACAGGTCCTTTCCTCCCTCCTTAGTGTCCAACCTTTCATACAACTCTCCATACGCCTTATCCTTAGCTTTTACTAACAATGCCTTATGGAGACATCTTAGTGGTAATAAACACTGTGATTCCTTTAATTTTGGCATTTTAGAATGTATAAAATTAAATCCAAGAGGGGGAAGTATGAAGTACAAACTTGGAGAAAACGAAACTAAGTGGCAAATTAAACTCAATGCCTCTGTTCATCCTGGACTTAATGAAACTATCTCCATTAAACCTATTTTGGAAAATAGAGGGTAGTAGAGATAGCCAGAGATTATACAATAGGTTTAGTTAAAATAAGGATGATTTTTACTGTGGCACACGTCATTATTACACATTTTTCACTGTTTTACATATTTTTATGTGGTAAGCAATTGTTTTTAATATGGTCGCAAGTGTGGGAAGTTTGAATGAATATAAATTGTTGTTTTTTTCTACACAAAAAAGGCAATTGACAAGGAAATGAAGCACTGAGCACTTTAAATTTTCATTACAAGTCATTATATTTTAATTGATTTTATATAATTGATGAAATTGATTGATTTATGCTTGTATTTAAGTGGGTAGTGGCAAGGAAGATTAGTTCTGAGGAAGTCTACATAGAGTAGATGAAAGCGCTTAACTCTCGAGTATGCTATGGACTATAGCTTTTTTAATTCTCAATAAACGCATTCTGTTTAAGAAGTTGGTGTTCAGTGCTGCTATACTTGACTGAGAGTGGATTTTGGTGCCATTTATTATCCTTAGCTTTTGCCACCTCTCTCTTCACCATACGCTTTATCTCCTTATACTCCTGTTTACTTTCTTCATCTCTCTGACAATCCCACTTTTTATTAGCCAACTTCTTCCTCTGTATACTCACCTGTACTTCCTAGTTCCAACACCAGGTCTTCCTAGCCTCCTTCTTCTGTCCAGATGTCACACCAAGCACCTTTCTACTGGTCTCCTTTACCAGTTCTGCTTTGTTACCCAGTTATATGGCAACTCTTCACTGCCACCAATGCCTGTCTTAACTCTTCCATGAACTCCAACGCACAGTCATCATTTTTCAACTTCCACCATTTGATCCTTGGTGCTGCCCTCACTCTCCTCCTCCTCTTCTTGATTGCCATCATCATCCTACAGACAACCATCCTATACTGTCTAACTACACTTTCCCCTGTCATCACTTTGCAGTCTCTAATCTCCTTCAGACTGGCCCTCCTGCACAGGATATAATCCACCTGTTTGCATCTTCCTCACTCTTGTACTTCACACTCTGCTACTCCCTCTTCTTAAAATACATATTCACCACAGCCATATTCATTCATTTTGCAAAATCAACTACCATCTGACCTTCTGCATTCCTCTCCTTTAAACTATACCTAACCATAGGTTTGCAGGTGTTTACTAGGCTAATGACCACAAGGGCCTTTTTAAGCCTAGCCATAGATCCCAAATCTCTGACAAGTTCTGATACCCTTGATAAGTGTAAGCAAGGGCCTGGGAGATCAACCATTTACAGGTTACCTGTGTCCATTAGAGACATAGGTGCCAAACCAGGGATGAATTTCCGGTTTCCCATCCAATTGTCCAAGTTGCACTTCAGTTGGGTTAGGGAGGAACTCTGCTTCACATGGATGGGGAGCCTGTTCCACAGATGTAGTAGTCTCTGGGATACATGCCTATATATTCAGCAGGTCCTATTTATATCACAGGCAAGGTTTAAGTCTTTACAATGGGTAATTCTGGTGCTGTTTGTTTTGTGGATATGCAGCAGGTCCATCAGAGTGGGGTCTGACAATCACCTTTATGCCAGGCATAGATCTCCCCTCAAAAGCCTGTAGGAGACAGAATACAGGGATAGAGCCTTGAGGTGGTCTGCATTGGGCATTTTATTTATGCCCTGTATTCTTTTAGTGAGGAACTTCTGTGGACATTTCCATTGTTGGATATGTCTTGTTAGGTACATGCCAAAGGGGGCATTGTACTCAGTGATATTCTGATGAATGCTGAATACAGTGGAATGATGACTTCTTTTGACTTAGATGCCATACCATTGTTTATAAGTTGTGCAACATAGAATGATTTCATCACCACTGTAGACACATGACAGTCAAAAGCTAGATTACTATCTATGTGTATCCCTAAGTCCCTGACTACGGGGTCAACTCTAAAGGGTGTGTTGTCAATATAGTAGTTACCAGGGACGTATGACTTCCCCAAAGGATACTATTATGCATTTCTTGGCATTTCCTTTATTTATTAACACTGTCTTCTCCCATAGTCCATTTTGTAGGCAATGACAAACTGAAAGTACTTCTGACATAGCAAATCAAAACCAAGAAGGTCTAAAGGTATTACTGCTCAATGCTAGGAGTCTAAAAAAGACTCCACTCCCTAGAAGCTCTCTATATCCTAAAGAATACTGATATGTCTGTGGTCACTGAGACTAGGTTTAAAGCCATGATCAACAGTGCAAAGTTATAATGCCTTCCACACATTTAGGCCAGCTACTTCACAGGCAGGGACAAAAGGTGGAGGTGTCTCTATTTACATCAAAGATAAATATACTTCAATGCTGGACAAAGAGGACAATGCATTTGAGCTGCTCAATGTTCAAATCACCATAGTTAAAATCCAGTACCACTTACTTGCAAGCTATAGGTCCCCCAGTATGACCCAGGAAACCCATACCATGTATTTACACTTATTGGAAATGTTAACCATCCAACCCAATACCATATTCATGGATGACTTTAATTACCCTACTATTAACTGGGAATCCCATATAACACCAAATGTAAATGCACAGAGATTAATGGATTTTGTAAACACCTGGACCAGATAGTCAATACACCAACCAGGGATGCAACCATACTGGATATGGTCCTCACTAATATGGGAGACCGCTGCACACCCCATACTGTAATGCCTTCCCTGGTAAGGTCAGACCACAAAATGGTCTCCTTTAAAGTATACAGTAACTAAAACCTGGATCCCCCAGCTAAACCTGGAATGTTGAGGAACTAATCTAAGGCTAATCTCCTGCTATTAAGTGAGAACAAAGCAACATTTCAAGCCCCATAAATCCTGAGAACACTGATGCCTATGCAGAACTGTTCACAGAAATCCTGTAAAAGCATGTTAATAACTTCATACAGGCAACTGTACCTACCAGGAAAAAGTTCAGAACTAACCAAAAACAAGACATTCTGATCGAATCACAAAATCAATAGGATGTATAACAGGAGGAAGAAAACCATGACAAAAATTAGGAGGTGCAGCACCCAGCAGGATAAAAGCACTCTCATCAAGCTAAACAAATAACGCAGAGGACAAATAGTCTACCAAAGCCAAATTTGAGGTGAATTTGGCCTCCCAGGCCAAGGACAACCACAAAGCATTCTTTAGCTATGTCTGCAAACTCAAAGGCCATACACAATTGTGTGCAGAGCTCATTGTAAATGGAACCACCTATACTGACCCAGAAGATGTAGCAAAACTCCTGGCTGATAAATTCATCTCCAACTTTACCCCTCTCTCCCCCTCAGCCTTCCCTCAGGAAATATCATCCAATATAACTCCCCCTACTATCACTAAGGAAAAAGTCCTTAATGCTCTCTCTAAGACCTGCAACACTGCATCAATGGGCTCAGAAAATATTCCAGGATGCCTTCTAAATAGCATGAAACATGGCCTATCAGGGCCACTGGAATTACTATTTAACTTTAGCATCCAAACAGGCTTCATGCCTCATGAATGGAGAAAGGCAACAGTCACCTGTCTGCATAAAGGTTGGCCATCTACAGACCCTGGAAACTACAGACCCATATGTTTCACTAGTCTTATATGTAAAGCCATCAAAAGAATTATCATGGAGATGATCAACAGAGATACAGTAAACCTCCAGACACTGGACCTAACCCAGTTTGGTTTCGTCAAGGGTAGATCATGCCTTTTCAACCTGGTGGACTTCTTTGAGAAGGTCACCAAAGCAACAGATGAGGGCAAAATCATTCACACTGCCTACCTTGACATGGCCAAGGCATTTGACACCATTTCCACTTGGGCATTGTTGACAAACTCAAGAGGTTAGGTACAAACCCATATGTAACCAGGTGGATAGACAACTGGCTCACAGACAGGACCCATGAAGTTAGAATTGGGGAGTCCACCTCTACAAAGAGGCCAGTTACAAGTGGAGTCCCTCTGGGATCAGTCCTTGGACTGCTCCTTTTTGGCATTTATTTCTCAGAAGTCAAGGCCAATGACAGTGATCTCTGGCTGACTAAATTAGCAAATTATTGCAAATTAGGAGCTGTCATTGAATCACATACTGACACAAATGTTCACAAGAAGGGGCTGACACAGACAAGCAACTGGTGTCAGACCATGGACTAAAACTGCAAAACCCTACTAAAGCTTTAGTAATCTTTGTACAGCTCTGTACTCTGTAATAAAAGTAAAAGAAACAATGACCACAATGTCCCCAGCCCAAACATGAGCTACAATGTCTTCTAAGCTTTGACTCTGATAAAAATTAAAGTAATGACCACACAATCCCCAGTGCCCCTTCACATAACTTATACATAACCTGCAACAACTTTTAGTACGCACACATCTGAGCGGGGCTGCTTTTAGAATGGGTGTGGCCGAATGAGGGTAGAGGCTACCACTAAGTACATGTCAAAATCCATTTAAACAGTCTGGGGTGTGGGGGCCACCAGAATGCTAGAAGATCAAAGTGTCTGAATGTTCTGTGATATATTTTCTGCCTTATTTTTGAAATATAATTACTTGTCAACTGTATTTTTTGCTGCTACCCAGAAGAGAGGGGTGAGTTGGCATAAGGGTTAAGGTCTTTAGCTAACAGACACAAAGTACAGGGTTTAATTCTGATCCCTGGTTATTGGCTAGGGTTGTTCACAAGTTCATAGGTTCATAGGTTGGTACTAGGCTATCAGCTCTAGGGCCTGTAGAAGCCTAGCCATAACAATTCCCTGGCTATTTCTTCCCACAATATTTACTTCCCTGGACCCCTGTCTAGCAGGGTGACTGACGTGATTCTCGGGGTAAATTTCCTATCTCCCATCCAGTCATCAAGGTTCCTTTTGAAGAGGGCCAAGGAGGTGCATGTATGACATGTATGGGCAGTCTAGTCCAGAATATGGGAAGTCTCTGGGTCAGGAACCTATCCCTTTAGCATATTTTGTTCATTGTGATGACGAGGTTTAGGTCGCTGGAGCGTGTGGCTCTGATGGATTGGGATTTCTTTAAGTGTAGTATGTCCAACAGCTCAGGGTTTGACATGGCGTTTTATGTTAAGCAGAGATCACCTCTGAGTAATCGATATGTGACAGAGTATAGCTGGAGTTTTTTTTGTTGGTCAGTATAGGGCATCTGCTTTAGGCCTGTGATTCTTTTAGTGAGGTGTTTCTGCGGCCTTTCCAGTTGTTGCAGATATCTTGTGAGGTACCAAATGGGGCATTGTACTCTATGATGGGTCTAATGAGGGATGAGTACAGTGGGACAATAACCTCCTTTTCTCTGGATGAAAAGCCCTTAGTGATGAGGTGTGCCACATAGTAGGATTTCCTGACCGTTGTGGTGATGTAGTTATCAAAGGTGAGACCACTGTCCACCTGTGTTACTAAGTCTCTTATCACACTTTTGGTGTTTAGTGTACTGCCACCTATGTGGTAATTCATGGGTACATGTTTTTTCCCAAAGGGGATAACTATACACTTCTTAGCATTGAGTTTGAGCCCATGGCTCTGGCACCAAGCATCTGTTTCTGTAAAGCCATTTTGTAGTATAGTCTAGAAACTGATAGCCTCGTATTTACCTATACCTATAAGAGTAATTTGTGTGTCCCAGCCTTACTGTGAGTGCACAGATGAAAATCAGTGATATTTCTTACACATTCATGTACATGTACATGTGAGCACTTGCACACACACACACACACACACACACACACACACACACACACACACACACACACACACACACACACACACACACACACACACACACACACACACACACACACTACACATTCATCTTTTCAGGTAAAAGGGAGGAATTCTGTTTCACCTGCTGTATGATTTTGAGGTGCTGGAGTTAACCAGAGCACATGAACAGGCATTCACATAAACAAGGGAAGGCATGCAGACTCTACATAACCAAGAATACAACCAGTTCAAAGCACTCTGAGATTACAGTCCTACTCACTGCACCATAGTAGTAATGAACAGTTGCTTTCAAGCATGCTCTTCCTGCCAAAACACCAAAGTTAGCTGTCTATCATATGTAAGGAATATGTTTGTAATGATAAATATAAGAAAATAGAGCCAACTTGTTACTTTTAAATACACTGTAACCACTCGTCCCACACACACAAGCATAATAGCAGTGCTGTAATGTTCGTGATAGAAAGTGAAATACATTATAGCCATCTTGTTACTCTTACACTGCAACACTCAAACAGACTCACATATCAATACTAGTCTCATACTTATTTAAGCAAATAACAGTATGTTGTACAACACTGGTACTGCCACACCAGTTTAGTAACTGCTGTGTAGCAGTTATCAGAGAGGGCTAAGTAACTTTTATTTACTTCATTGAGGAGTAATACATACTTGTCACTGTCCCTGAGTTCACAAACTGTCACTGATTTTGCTGCATAATGTAGCTCTCTGCCTCCTAACAAAGTTTGATTCACTGGTAAATCATTTAGGATTACAGACAGGGTTACCATTTTAAATGTTGGGACCATTTAGAGTGAGTCCTGAAATACTGAGAATAAATGGCCAAGAAAGCAGACTTACATATACTAAGAATCAAATGGCTATTTTCAGGAATATTCCCTTTTCTCTGAGGGATGGCGATCCTGTAGTTGGTATATGTACGTTTTGGGGTGTGGAGGGTGCAGGGGGCTTGCCCCTTCCAAAAAAGAAATGTAAAGGAGAAGGATGAGGTTTGAGATTCACTGTTCTCCTGGAGTTTCAGTCTTTTTTTTTCAGCATGTCAACACCGGGCATTTTGAGTACCAACATTTCAATGGGGAGCCAGACGGTTAAAAAAAAACAGACATCAGAGTTTTATACTTCTTATTGCCCAAAAATGCATGTTGATTCAAAATGTATTATTCTATTACTTTCTAAGTGAATCAGTAATATTTAAAATATGTTCCTGAGTTTTTAATCCTTTATTCTGCTATTATTTTTAGCATCACCAAGAATTTCTGAGCAAAAAAATTGGAAAGTTATAGTGTCTAGTGTTCTGTCAGTTTGCTGGTGCTAAATCCGGCTATGGCTGTCAAAACCTTGAATATACATTGATATCCTTTGTGGGAAAATCACATATATGAGGGTACAAAGGCCATACCCTTAACTGAGCCAAACACATGCACTTTAGAATGACTTGAATTAACACTAAGAATGCAGATCCACCTTTCTGTTGGGAACTATTGGGCAGCAGGCATGAAGATGCTCTCTGGTTATCTCCTACTTACTACATTGTTGTATCTTATACTACTCCAGGTTGTCCCTTCGACACAACACACTTCATAAAACTGTGTTTTAGGCACTGGAGTTAGGGACCAACTTTAATGACTTCCAGATCCATAACCCTACTTTTTGTATATTAATCTAATCAGGTAATTGTTTGGTACCAGCATTGTTTAAACTAACTATTTTACCTAGTACAGATACATACTGATCTTTCATGAAGAGCCACACATTTTTTGTACAGCAAAATTTGCAATATTATTTACAATATATCATTTTCACAAATTATATCACAATACTATCTACAATATTATTTATATGACATCTGTTTTGGCACATTCTGGTGTAAGACTATGCTTTACTAACCCTTCAAGCATGAAATCCTTGGCTTCAGGTCCACAAGATGAGATGCAGGCCTTAGACAGTCCATCACCATTGTGGTGGGTCAAGTCTGACTAATATTTTATAGTAAATTTGAATGGCTGTAATGAAAGTGCCCATAAACAAAATTAATATTCCCTTATTGTTTCTTACATACCCGCAAAATGGAGTGGGTGGGTATGGTCTGTGGTCAATGTATAGTCCTTGCCAAACAGACAATACATTAATGGTGAAAGCATCCATTTGATCTACAAACATTCTTTATGATAGTGACATACACTCTTTACCCTGCTTAGTTTTTGACTTAAAACGCAGACAGGGTTGTTGCCCTTCAAAATCCTTTTCAAGCACAGCCCCTAGTCATATTTCTGATATATCAGAATTACCTATGATGAGTTTACTGAAATCAGGAAATACTAAAACAGGTTCTAAACATAATACTTAAAAATATTATCTGCTTCTGGTGTCCATTTTACTGTAAGAGACATCTTCCACATTGTCAAGGCTGTAATAGGCTATACTATAGACAGAAATTGGGGCACCAATATCTGGTAACACCCAATTAACCCCTTTGCTTGTTTCTTAGTGCCTGACATAGATCCATTTCTCACTGCTTCTGGATTTTGTTTTCAAGGCTTCACAGTGTCTTTTCCTACTATGTATACTAAATGTTTTACCTCTATCATGATTAACCTCCCCTTGCAGATACTGACTGCCAACCTGGGTTGTCTGAGAGAATCTAACTTGGTCTGTAACTTAGCAAAATGGAATTCTCAATCCTGAAAATATATTATGACATGATCTAAATACAAAGCAGCATGTTTGATATGAGGCTTTATCAATTAATCGTTGAAATGCTGCATGAATACAATATACCACAAAAGGAGTAACAGTATACCCAAATAAGTCTTCTGTGGTTAAACAAGCTGTCATTTCCCTTGTTATAGCTTTTACAGGGATTAGCCAGTACCCCTTTGTCAGATCTAATTTGGTTAAGAATCTTTTCTTCCTCAACATTAGCATGAGTGCTTTTACCCAAGGCACTGAATATCTGTCAAATTTTGAAATGATCTTCACTTTTTTATAACCTGCTCAGAACCTGATTGCTTCATCAAGGTTTGGAGCAATTCCTCTTGCTTTTGACTTCTCCATCATCCTTGCACAGCCTTTCTCTGTGGTATATGATAAGACTTGAAGTTCATGTTTTCTCCTGGAATGGTCTTAAATTGGTGTTGAATCAGATTTGATCTACCAGGTCATTCTAAAATTCCTGTCTTGCTTCTTAACAGAAACTCCCTTACCTCCTGTTTCTGTGGCTGAGATAGTGTATTATCTATCTGAAGCATAGGCAGAGTCAGTTTTCTTTCTCTACAACTTCTGCCATTAAGCTAACTGGAGATGTCTGCATTTCTTTCCATAGCTTCAAGAGACTGATAGGTATATTTTTTCTGTCCTTGTGGTATCAGTCTGTCGAATCCTGTATTTTACACCATTAAATGTTCTCATTATTTTAAGTGTTTTCTATGGAGGGGGCAAAAACTAACATTTGGTCTCCAGCTTTGAATTCCCTGGCCCATATGTTTATAGTATACCTCTCCATTTGTGTATTCTGGGCTATTTCTATGTATTCTGCATGATTGACAGTAACACTTTCAGGATATCTCATGAGTTAGTATAGTGCTCTTTTTCCATAACACTGCATATTTTCTTTGCATGTCTCCAAGGCAATATCAGAGTGTATTATGACTTCATCTAGGTATGCAGTAGCTTATTTGATATGGAGATTTAGGATTATACCCATTCCTTTTTTGAAATGTTACAGGAATGTCATGTGTCCTAATAGGAACAAGCACAAAGGTGCCTTCCATATAATAACTCAACATAATTGAACCCTGTTGAGGCTTGTAATATTTCTCTAATAGCAAACAAGTAGCAAGGTCTAACTTTTTAACCTTCCACGATAATTTTATTAGAATGGATTTTAATGCCCTGTTAAATGTTCCACTAATCCATTTGCATGTGAATGGTGCACTTTTTTATTTTCTTTGAGCATTTTTATTACAGATTTTGGAAACTTTTAGGTGTTTCAAAGAATAAGTATATTAACTATATACAATATATACAAAGCAAAAGGATA
Source organism: Protopterus annectens (assembly GCF_019279795.1). Taxonomy (NCBI): domain Eukaryota; kingdom Metazoa; phylum Chordata; order Ceratodontiformes; family Protopteridae; genus Protopterus; species Protopterus annectens. The sequence goes on along the minus strand of NC_056729.1, from coordinate 1,295,037,990 downwards.
TTAACTGTATAAAGTAGATACAAAGCATGCCAGATGATACAACACAAGTATGAAACTGAAACAAAAAAATACGTTTCCCTTAAGTAGCCATTGATGGCACATTGTTACTATTCATACAGGAGTTAAAATTTTCAATCAGCAAGAGAACTTTAGTCCATGGAGATGTTATGAGAGGTTTGGAAACTATTGTGTTTTTCTTGAAGAGATTCTTTCTGAGCTACTTATTGTAGAGTAGTCAAGAATTTTTCATATTTTGGCAGTGAGGATTTCTTCTATCATATTATTAATTTGTTTAATACAACGTTATCAAACCACAATACCCGAAGAAAATGCATCTTCTTCAGGTAAGCAGATAAAAGTGAGCAGTCATAGAAAACATGCGACCAATCAGCCATACAAAGCAACATCTTAAGCATGGAATATTCTTATCAATAGAAAATTTTGATAGCCTATATGTTATTGAAAAGGCCCTGTGTAACAATTTCCAGGTATAAATACACCAAGATTTTACTAATGAGATATTGTCCACAAATTGTTAGAAATATTTTGTTCTTTTCAGACAATAATGTGTTTTCACCTAAAGTAATGAAATCCCAAAACTTTATTGTTATAAAAAACTAAGATTCTATATAAATTAGAAAGTGTATTTTGGGGATAATTATTGTTATACAAAACTTCATATAGATATGTAACTAATTGGGAGGTCTTTGTAATAGGATTGGGATAAATGGAAAAGTTTATTTTGTATAAAATTAACCATTCCTGAATTTCTGACTTATATTGTGTGATTAATGATTCTATTTACTTAATTTCTGCATGAATGAGACAATCATGGGTGGCACGGTAGTGCACTGGATAGCGCTGTCATCTGACAGCAAGAGCTTTTCCAGTTCAATTCTGTGCTGTGGAGCCTTTTGTTCAGAGTCTGCATGTCCTCCCTGTGTTCATGTGGGCTTCCTGTAGGTGCTCCTGTTTCCTCCCATATTCCATAGACATGCAGTAGGTGGGTTGGACTTTCTAAACTGGCCATAGGTGTGAATGACTGGGTGGTGTGAAAGAACTACCATGGCAGGTTTAGCCAATGAGCGGTGTAAACCTTGGCTCTAGATGATTGTCACTGTTGAAATGACACAACAATCCCATGTAAAAAATGGAAAAAAGGGGCTGTCAATGGATGGATGAGACAACTATGCCAAAATAAAAAGTTATTATTTTTTCCATTGAAGAAATTTCTGATGATGAATTCCTTTAACAAATCCTTTAGTTATATCAAAGGGAATTAGAGTATCAAACAACAGTTTCAGGTCTGGATTACCAATAATTATTGTTTTAAAATGTTTGAAGATTAAATTAATGTATTCAAATTGTGTGGAGGAAGAGATATTAAAATTAATACAGTTGCATACATATAGCCTAAAAGAATTGTTTATTATTTTATTAAAGATAGTCCTAACTTTTGTTTTTGGGGATTAAAAAAGAAATGTGCAACAATTTCCAATTTTCTGTATAGTTACAGTCTAACCAGTTTACTTCTACACTAAGCATTGCCAATTTGGCTTGTTTCTATATCTGGAAAATTAATACTTTCTAAATTCCAAGATCAAGTATGATGAAATGGAACAGTTCTGGGCTTTTTGGAAGCCATAGGAAATTTAAGAATAAATTCTTGATTTTTATATCATCTTAATGAGGTGGAATGGCTAGAGCTTTGATTATGTATAAAATCTTTGGGAATAAATTCATCTTAATTAGCTGAAGTCTATTGCCATATGAAATAATTAATTTATTCCATCTAAGTATCAGATTGGATATACTCTTCAATAGTTTATAATAGTTAAGACTGCTAATTTCTTCAATAGCTGTATCAATGATAATACCCAGATAAGACAGAGTTTGAGATTCAGTACCTATAAGATCACCATGAGAGTCAATTAAATTATTTTTTAACTTAAAATAAGATATTTGGATTTAAGAGGATTAAAATGAAGATCTGACAAGTCTGAAAATGTTTTGATTTAGTTCATGTAATGATTCTTCCAAGTTAGTGTTAGCAATAACATCATCTGCAAAAAGCATAATTTTAGAATTAGAGTGTTCATTCAGTTCTAACCCTTTTGTTGTTAGATTTAATTGCTGTTGCCAGTATTTCATTGGTTAATTTAAAGAGAATAAGGGACAAATGGTAACCTTGTTTTGTTCCCCTGATTAGTGGAATTGGTTCAGAAGAGAATGAACCCAATTTAACACAGGTCTTGTTGTTGTTGGGTTTTTTATACATTACCCAGGAATTATATAAATTGAGAAGGAAAATCAAATAGTTCTAAAGAGTTGAATAAATATTTCCAGCTCAATGAGGCAAAGGTCTTTTGTATATCAAGACTAATAAACATATCTCCTTTGATCTTTGTTGTTTAAAAGATCAACAAATGTTACTATTCTTTTAATGTTATCTTGTGTTTGTCTATTGTAAATGAAGTCAGATTGATCTGTGTTGATTACTTGTGGTAGAGACTGTTTTAATGTATCAGCTAAAAAATAAACATAAGCAGTTGAGATTTATTAAAGAAATCAGTCGGTATTCAGAGCATAAACGAGGAATGTCTCTTCTTTTGTAACTAGGTGTATAATTTGCTTGTGGAGTATTTTGAAGATTTCTGGTACTAATCCATCCATTCCTGATGATTTATTAGTTTTTCATTCATTAATTTTATCAGAGATGTCTTTAAATGAAATTTGCTCCATCAGTTTGTCTTTTAATTTAGGAGATATTTTTCAGAAGGGTTATATTGGGAAGATGATTTAAATTTGTTGAAATGGTCCAATTGCTGCAATCCCTCTTGTAAGGAAATGCAGTCTTTTTCTAAACACATCCAATATATCCCCAATATCTGTGCAAATCTTATTATTAATTTGAATTTTTTATGCCTTTTATATGGTTAAAGTTAGACTGTAGTTTCACTTTTTAGTAAGATGTTTCAAATATTAAGAGGTCATAACATAAGAGGCTATTTGTAGTTTTTTTTCTAAAGCTAAGGCTGCTTTATGAAACAAAAGTTTGTTGTATTTTTTAAGTTGTTAATTTCTTCTTTATTAGTTTTGTTTCCTTTACTTAACTTAGATTTAATATTATGTAATTTGACTTCAATGTATATAAACTCATTGTCCTAACCTTTTATTTTTTCCCAAAATCAGAATATTTTTGTCATACACATACATTTTTTTAAAAATACCATACCATAATTTTGTTCACTTCTTCATGATTATTAATTTATTTCCAGAAAGAAGTCAATTTCTGAAGTAAACTATGATTTATTTATTTTATTTGTTTATTATTTATTTGCAGTTTGTTTTCCAGGATAGTCCATTGGGCTACAAGGAGCCCATTTTCAATGGAGTCCTGAGGGAGCCCATTTTCAATGGAGTCCTGAGGAGAAAAGCTCTAGAGAAATACAAATACATGGTACAGAAAGAGCACAAATCCATAATATACATTTCAATTAAATGTTAAATACATATTTTGTATAGTACAAACTCATATTGCACAATTCAAATAGACGTTACATAATACAGAAATAAAACAAGATTTTCATTAGGAAAATTACATCAGTAAGTAGTAGCTATTTTGTTTTTTTTTTTAAGGGAATTACAATGAGGTAATATTCTAGTCATTGGTCAAATATGTCCCAAGGGATGAAAAACTTTAGGAGTTAGTGACAGGCAACAAAGTTTGGAAAGGTAGGAAGAAAATGTGGTAGAATTTGGTTGGATGAGAGCAAGAGCATTTACATTGTGAAGTACGGTGAGAGTGCAGTGAGGTTTTAAACAAGGAGAGACTGCTGGTGGTCTGGATGGGAGAAGGGAGAGAGTTCCAAAGGCATGAAAGAGAGAAGGACATCAATTGATTCCCAGCAGGATGTGCTGGTTTATGCAATTTAATTAGGTTTTGGCAATTGGATCTTAGGAGTCTATCTGGTTTATGCATTTATAAGGTATTTGCTAGGGAGGGGCAGAGAGATGGGTTATGAATGAGTTTGTGTGCTTGGATGAGCTGGGCATATGTGATAAAGTTTGATAATTCTAGCCAACTTAGTTGGTGAAGGGAATTACAGTGGTGATAAAAATCTCTATGACCTACTGCAAATTTGGATATTTTATTATAACAAGATGAGAGTTTTGTTTTGAGGGAAGATTGTAGGCTGGTTAGGATAGATGCACCATATAAATGTGATGGGATGAGGTATGTATTAGCTAATGTAATCCTGCTGGTGGGAGAGATAAAGTGACTGTGGCAGTAAGGCATACCTAATTGTTTATGTTTTTTTATATTTGCCTGTAGATGCTTATCAAATTTTAGTTGATTGTCAATGATAATTTTTAGTAATTTTATGTCAGAGACTAGTTCTAGGGGGGGTATTATTATTCTTGGTAATTGTGAAGGATTGTTTGTTTAGGGAAGAGGTTTTGGATGCATTGAATAACATAAGTTTTGTTTTGGTTGCATTAAGGGCTAGATGGTTGTCAAGCATCCACTGTTCAGTGGAAGAGATGGTGGCTTTTGTTAGATTGTTTAGAGTTGTGATGGAAGGGGAGGAACAGATTATAGTAGAATCATTGGCATATTGGATGAGACTGGAGTTAGGAATGGCTTGGAAGAAATCATTTATGAATATGTTGAATAGTAGGGGGCCTAGAATGGAACCTTGGGGGTGCCTATGGATGTATTAAGGAAGGGTGAGGTAGATTTTTTCCATTAAACTGCTTTTTGCTTGTTTGTGAGATAGTTTGAGAACCACTGCGTAGAGGAAGGGGATAGGTTAAGTTTAGACCTTCTGGTAAGAAGGAGGTTGTGGGAAATAGTGTCAAATGCCTTAGAGAGGTTGAGGAAAAATGTGGATACAAAGTGGCCAGAGTTGCGGGCTTTGCTGATTGTTTCCAGGAAGGAGAGGAGGGCAGTGGAGGTACTATGACCTGGTCTAAAGCCATGTTGAGTGGGGGTAAGAAGCTGATTATTGATGAGGTAGGGTAAGAGTTGTTGGTGTACACACTTTTCAAGTAGCTTAGAAATAGGGGATAGGATGGCAATAGGGTGAAAGTTTGGGATGTCATTATTATTGCCACCTTATGCAGAGGAATAATAAAGGCCTTCTTCCAGAGCTGGGGGACCTGGCTTTCTGAGATAGACCAATTAATTAGTATGCTGATAGGAAGAGCAATGGCTTCTGTGGCTACTTTTAGAAAGTAGGAGGGAATTTCATCAGGGGTCATGGAACTGGGTTTTAATTTTAGGAGAAGTTTTTTTATGGTGGATATAGAGATGGGATTGATAGAAAAAGGTGGAGGTTGGGGCAAGGGATGCTAGAGGAGAAAGGGATGGAAGCACGCTGAGGAGGGGTTGTAGAGATTCTGGTGAAGGATGATGTTAGCTTGCTTATGGACTCTATGAAGAAAGAGTTAAATTGGGTGGCCAAGCCCATGTCAGAGGCATCTGGGTTGGGCAAGGGTTTTCTTTTTTACCCTGGTTGAGGAGAGATGCGATTCCTTTCCAAAATAGTTTGGGACTGGTGGTGTGGTTGGTTTGGAGAGTGGAGAAATAGGCTTTGCAGTCTAAGATAATACATTTTTTGACTTTATTTCATAGTGTTTTATACTTGTTAAGGGCGATAGTGGTTTTATTTTTTTTGGTAACGTTTCCAGGCTTTGTCACGGAGTTGCATAGTAGCTAATGTGTTTCTGGTTAACCAGGGTACAGGGTTACTTTTTATATGTTTTGTTTTTAGAGGGGCAAAGGAGTTGAGCAGGTTTGTGAAAGTAGTGTTAAAGTAGGATAGATCATTATCTAGGGAAAGAGTTTTTAATGGGTTCTAGTTTGTGCTTTTTAGTGCATTTCAGAAGGTTATAGCATTAAAGTTCTTTAGGCAACGAGTGGAAATATAGATGTGAGTTAGTTGTATAGAAGAGGGGAGATGGTGGGTAAAAGTGGGGAAATGGTCAGCTAGTGGGTCTGGGAGAATACCGCTATCAGAGATATAGTGAGAATGGGATACTAGAATTCAGTCTGTTGTAGTTCCAGTGATGGAGTTCTTGGAAGGCCTGGTAGTGGAATTGATTAGTTGTGTAAAGTTATATAAGTTAATATTGACTGAGTTAGTGGGAGATTGGATTGTGGCCCAGTTTATGTTCATGTCCCCCAGGATTATGGTTTCATGAGTAATGTTGGGTAGAGACCCAGGAGAGAATATCTTCAAGGGATGAGATATTGTCTTCAGGGGGAATACAGAGTGAGGGGACAAATATGAGTTTATGCTTTTTTAGGTGGAGTAGGGCTAGAATTATTTCTGCACTGCCAAATTTGGGAAAGGGTTTGGTATAGGGAGTGACTAAGAGGGATGCCAAGTAAATGAGTGCTACACCACCTCCCTTGTTTGTGTTCTGTCATTCCTTAACATGCAGTACTTGGGAGGAGATATTTCAGAATCTTGTATGTGGGGCTTAAGCCAGGTTTCTGAGATGGAGAGAATATTGGTATGTAGAAGCCAGGCATGAAGGTTTGGAATTTTGTTACATAGGTTCTAAACATTTAGAGCTGAGAAGTGGTGGGGTTTGCCTGTTGCTTGGGGGGGTTGGATGCAGTGTGGTAGAGGGGCCTGAGTTTGGGTGGATGTCTCTGATAGAGGATAGAGATAAGATGATGGATGAGGTATTTGGTTTGTTTGGGGTGTAGTATACAGGAAGAGAGTTTTGTGGACATTAGACTAATATAGTTGGGAACAGTGTTTTTAGAGTTAGGTAGGAGTCTATAGGAGAAGAGCATGCTAGTGTTGAGGGGTAGAGACTGGGAGATATATGAGTGACAGTAGATGTGTACATTGTAGAAGATGAGGTAGTGGTGTGAAATGGAGGGGAGTGGTTTGCATTAGTAGGTTGGGTGATATAATTTAGGTAAGTTAAGGTAATTAGAAGCATTATTTGAGTAAGTAGGGATAGAGATTTGAGGGTCATGATGTTGGTTATTAGAGTAGAAGTAGGGGGTGAGTTAAGTTGTGAAGTTAGTTTGAGTAAGAGATTATGGTTTAGGTTAATTGTTTAGTAGTTTACCAGGATAAGTTGTGTTTGGCAGTAAACTCTGAAAGGTAGGCTTACTACAATGGGTGAACTGTGGGAGGATATTTTGGGGATATGATGGGTACTTTGGATTGGATGGTGGAAGTGGTGGGAGTGGCTAGCTAAGTATAAGTGCAAGGGTATTGGTGGTGGCTGAGATTTGGGGGTAGGGTAGGGGAGTGAAGTGAGCCCGTAGGGTGAACGGAGCAGGTAGAGCCAAGGAAAGGAAGCATCAAGGTCAAAAGTGAAAAACAATCAGTGGAGTGTAAGGTAAGTTCAGATGAAAGTATGCAAGGGTAAGGGATATTCTAGCAGTGGGATAGGAAAATGATTAGAGTGGTTCAGAGATGTAAGAGATGGTGCCACAGGGAGGAAGGCAAAGTGAAAGAGTCCGAGGGATGAGTAGGAAAAAAAAGAAAGTGAAAGAAACTAGGGAGGGGTTGGAATAGAGACTGGAGATGGATATCACAGTGGCCTAGCTGGTTGGAACCAGTACTGACAGGGTCAGGTCAGCAGTGTGAAACAGCACTGAAGCAATTAGAAAGGAAGCAACTGTGAAAATCAGAGCTGAAGAGGGAATGAGAGCAAGCAATGAATTATTTTAAATTGATTATATAGAAAGGAATTCTATTTAAAAATATAGTTTATTAAAATCTATAGAATTTTTTAAGATAAAGTCATTATGGTCTGAAAAGGAACAAGATATTATATTAAAGCTAACTATTTTTTGAGGTAAGGTCATATGATGGTAATATCTTGTGAATTATAGTGTGAGTTCCATAGTTAAAGAAGTAATGAGTACATTTTAGAAATGTATCACCTCATGTGGAAAAGGTATCTTTTAAATTAAGTTGCTCAATTTAGTTACTGAGGCCCTTAGCTAGTATGGGCAATCTTAATTTTCTAGAAGCAGAAGTTTCAAAACTCTTTACATCATTGAAATTTCTACTTAGACTACCAGTTTTATTAGTTAGACTAATATTCAAATATTTCTTAGCTTAACATCTATCCCAGGAAACCAATGTAAATTAGTTAGAGTCCAGGTTCTGTTATATTTTATAACCACAAGAGATAATACAACCTCCTGGTTTTCAAATTTATAAATGATCTTGAGCATTATGATGTTATTTTTTTCCAAAGAATCACGACACCTCTTCGTTTAGTTTTAAATGTTGATTCTACCAGTATTGTGTGACCTGCGGTGGTGGTGCTGCAATAGCGTTGTCGCCTCACAGTAAGACGCTGTCTGGTTCGATTCTCAGCTAGAGCATCTTCTGCGTGGAGACATGAGTGAATGGGCGTACCTTCGTTGAAGGTTGTGTGGCAGAGCTGGCAACTCGGTACGTAAAAATCAACTGCCAATCATTAGCGGACCAGAGTTCCGCTGTGGCGACCCCTAACAGGGAAAAGCTGAAAGACACAACAACAACATTCTACCGGTATTGTGTAGTGGCTTGGATTCCAACTGATTTTGTCTAAACATTTAAAGTGAGTTTCTTATAGATATACTACTTGTGATTTATTTATTGATATCAAGATATTTTAATACACATTCCCTTTTCATGAAATTGTTTAACCCATTAACATTTAAAGAGGTTAAAAATAAATCCATACAAGAAGTTAAAAGGAATTATACTTGGTAATTTTATATTTGTAAAATTGTAAACTATTAAATTAAATATTTTATCACTAAAAGAATCTCTTGGTACAAGGGAAATAAAAATACATGCTACCTACTCTATAATGAGCATAAGAAAGGAAAAAAATATTTAATTACAACCATATACATGGAATTTTATAAAAATCTGTAGCCTAGAAGTAGAGACCCCTCCCAGTCTAACCCAGTAAAATCTAATCTTGCTATTTCAATAAATGATACAACAAAAATCTTAAACAGAGAGCTGAATAGATTAAATAATACTGACAACTCATAAAAAATACATTAAACTATTTTACAAAAATAATCTATATTTGCCATTTAAATTATAGGGCAGATTAATGGACCCAAACATACTCTAATCTAATATTACAACTTTTAACCATATAGGTCACCTGTTAACAGGAAGTTACTTCTTATTTAGAACGTATTTCTTCCTGGAGAGAGAATAAGCACTCCAAGTGTTATATGTCCGTATAGTTATTTGCTGGAGGAGTAGCACTAAAGCAATGAACTCAGCAAAATGGTTTCATTTCTTAAAATGAGTGCACATCAGTTAAATAACAAAAGGTAGTAATCCCTTTGCGATAATACACTAGCTGTATTGTGAGAAACTGTGAAATGAGTATTTCCTGAGCATAACATAAAGACAGAAAGCTAACACTATGTGACCATGAAATAAGAAGATACCTTATGTAAGTATATTTATTGATTTCCTCCTTAATTAAATGTTATTTGTGTAAATTATTAAGTCTACTTGTGCACATAGTCAAAAGGATGCTGTGCCACTGTTAGTATGCCAAGAGGTATTTCCATCATGCTAGGTGAGGGAATGCAGAATCAGCTACCCAAGTGATTGTTTGCCAATGCTGTTGAAGTTGTCTCAGCATATATTGCACTCCCTTTTGACTCTTTATAAAAACTCAATGTAAACAGTGAAAATGATGAGACACATAAAACAACATAGCTAACACTCCATATCCAAGCAACAGCTGTTAAAAATCATCCTCTCAGCTAAAACAAAGCAGTTTTGTAAATATTACATTTACATTTGTATTTTACGTCAGATGCATTTTTCACAACCATTGTTCATATATTATTTCAAAATGAAAAAAAAATCAAAAAGGAACCGCACTATGGTAAAGCAGAGTACACGTACAGTCTAAATCCGAACAACAAAAAGAAAACGAACTCTGCAAACACTGTAAACTTAAAAACTTTAATCACAAGATTTGAAACACAGAGCTTTCGGATCAGATGATCCTTCCTCAGTGATAAAACCAAATCACAATAACAGCATCCATTAAATAGCAATCTCAGTCAATTACATTAATTAGCAAATTAATTACGTAATTAAAAATCCCAGCTAACAGAGACAGAGAAATGAAACATTAATTTGTAAAGCAAAAACACTTCATTTAAGACACATCTGTTTGTGCCTCAAAACTGATTTTAAACTTACACTTGTTTTAATACCAGGAGTTCTATTGGCACAAAACATAGTAATCCATTTATATTCACACCTCTCAAGCTTATTTTTAAGAACACTATAAATAACTTGTATAACTTTAAAACAAAAACATGTTCATTGCCATACTCCATAAAGTGTTTCGCTTTGAGCAGTGAGCTTATCGAAGGAAGGACACTCAGCAAACTCGGAGCTACAATATATAACATTAAGTATCCTGGTTTTTGTTTATTTTGTTCTTTATTTCTTTGTTGTTTATAGCACTTTGTGTACTGTGTATTTTTTCTAGCTAGTTTCACTGTGTGTGAGGTATTAACTGGAAATTGTCCACCCTTATTAAGCATCTGTTGGGTTGTTTGTTTATGATAACTTGTTGCAGTTAAACTCTTTTTTTCTAGTGGCTCCTTTAGCTGTTTAAAACTTTCATTTAAAGGCTCACTGCTGCTTTTCAGCTGGGAGTAACACTTCTGCAGTTTGTTCTAAGTAGTGTGGATATTTGTAGCATTTCCATATTCAGGCTTGTATTTGGGCCTAGTGTTTGTGGAGGCTGTGTGTCTGAGTACATAATTCAGGGACATCTTGTTTTAGCCAAAGCCATTAGGCATTTCAGTGAGAGAGACTTGTTTAAGGTCATTGGCTGACTGAGGTCTCCTGGACTACAGCTTAGACTAAGCACCTCATTGGTTCTTTTGAGATTTCTTTCTTAAAACTGTCTCAGGTTTCAACTTTCTGTTACCTAAGAAGCTCAGTTGTGAGTGTTCAGCCATTTTACAGTGAGCTTATCGAAGGAAGGACACTCAGCAAACTCGGAGCTACAATATATAACATTAAGTATCCTGTTATTGTTTATTTTGTTCTTTATTTCTTTGTTGTTTATAGCACTTTGTGTACTGTGTATTTTTTCTAGCTAGTTTCACTGTGTGTGAGGTATTAACTGGAAATTGTCCACCCTTATTAAGCATCTGTTGGGTTGTTTGTTTATGATAACTTGTTGCAGTTAAACTCTTTTTTTCTAGTGGCTCCTTTAGCTGTTTAAAACTTTCATTTAAAGGCTCACTGCTGCTTTTCAGCTGGGAGTAACACTTCTGCAGTTTGTTCTAAGTAGTGTGGATATTTGTAGCATTTCCATATTCAGGCTTGTATTTGGGCCTAGTGTTTGTGGAGGCTGTGTGTCTGAGTACATAATTCAGGGACATCTTGTTTTAGCCAAAGCCATTAGGCATTTCAGTGAGAGAGACTTGTTTAAGGTCATTGGCTGACTGAGGTCTCCTGGACTACAGCTTAGACTAAGCACCTCATTGGTTCTTTTGAGATTTCTTTCTTAAAAACTGTCTCAGGTTTCAACTTTCTGTTACCTAAGAAGCTCAGTTGTGAGTGTTCAGCCATTTTACAGTGAGCTTATCGAAGGAAGGACACTCAGCAAACTCGGAGCTACAATATATAACATTAAGTATCCTGGTTTTTGTTTATTTTGTTCTTTATTTCTTTGTTGTTTATAGCACTTTGTGTACTGTGTATTTTTCTAGCTAGTTTCACTGTGTGTGAGGTATTAACTGGAAATTGTCCACCCTTATTAAGCATCTGTTGGGTTGTTTGTTTATGATAACTTGTTGCAGTTAAACTCTTTTTTCTAGTGGCTCCTTTAGCTGTTTAAAACTTTCATTTAAAGGCTCACTGCTGCTTTTCAGCTGGGAGTAACACTTCTGCAGTTTGTTCTAAGTAGTGTGGATATTTGTAGCATTTCCATATTCAGGCTTGTATTTGGGCCTAGTGTTTGTGGAGGCTGTGTGTCTGAGTACATAATTCAGGGACATCTTGTTTTAGCCAAAGCCATTAGGCATTTCAGTGAGAGAGACTTGTTTAAGGTCATTGGCTGACTGAGGTCTCCTGGACTACAGCTTAGACTAAGCACCTCATTGGTTCTTTTGAGATTTCTTTCTTAAAAACTGTCTCAGGTTTCAACTTTCTGTTACCTAAGAAGCTCAGTTGTGAGTGTTCAGCCATTTTACAGTGAGCTTATCGAAGGAAGGACACTCAGCAAACTTCAGACTACAATATATAACATTAAGTATCCTGGTTTTGTTTATTTTGTTCTTTATTTCTTTGTTGTTTATAGCACTTTGTGTACTGTGTATTTTTCTAGCTAGTTTCACTGTGTGTGAGGTATTAACTGGAAATTGTCCACCCTTATTAAGCATCTGTTGGGTTGTTTGTTTATGATAACTTGTTGCAGTTAAACTCTTTTTCTAGTGGCTCCTTTAGCTGTTTAAAACTTTCATTTAAAGGCTCACTGCTGCTTTTCAGCTGGGAGTAACACTTCTGCAGTTTGTTTCCCACCCTCCCTCCCTGCTGGTATAGTGTTTTATAGTTGGTGGCTTTGCAATTGCCGCCCCTAGTGTAAATTTGATCTGGGACCCTCCTCCCAGTCTAAGCGTCATTACCTCATTCTACCCAGTACAGGAGAGCATTTGAGAAGGCCAATCAGCTTAGTTTCTGCTACTCCTTTCTCTCTTTCCTTTCTCTCTTTCAAAAAAAAAAAAAAAAAATATATACTGTATTTGTGTTTTTCTTACTTTATTTTGCTCTTGCGTCATCTTAAAAGTACTCAATTGTATTTATTACTGCTTGGTGTAACTCATTGTAAGCCTTTTAGTTTAAGCACCTGGGCTTCAGACCAGTTTACATTAGGAAGGTTTGTGGTCTGCACTGTAGTGGCAGAACAGGTAGCTTACATCCTTCTAAGTTAGGAACTGCTGATTGAGGGCTCAGTGTCTGTTATTCTAAAAGTGTATTAATTCTGGTTTAAGCACTTGGGCTTGAGGCCAGTTATTTTACATTAAGAGGGTTCGTGTTCTGCACTCTTGTGGGAGGAGAGGCTGGACTCTGTCCTTCTGAGCTGGGAATTTCTGGTTAAAGCTTATAGTGCCTGCATATTTGAACTGCTTCTTACTGAAATTGGTACACCTCGTATTGGCATAGACTAGATCCAGACCTGCTGAATCTAGCTTTGTTTGTATAACTTGAGCACTAATCCAGGCATTTTTTAAAGTATTCAGTTGTATTTATTACTGCTGGTAGTAACTTGATTAAAGTGTAGCTATCATTTCTAAGTCTTTTGGATTAAGCACTTGGGCTTCAGACCAGTTGTTTTACATTAGGAAGGTTTGTGGCCTGCACTGTGGTGGCAGGACAGGCAGCTTACATCCTTCTAGGTTAGGAACTGCTGATTGAGGGCTCAGTGTCTGTTATTCTAAAAGTGTATTAGTTCTGGTTTAAGCACTTGGGCTTCAGGCCAGTTATTTTACGTTAGGAAGGATTGCGGTCTGCACTCTTGTGGGAGGAGAGGCTGGACTCTGCCCTTCTGAGCTGAATAAGCGACTTTTCTTGATACTAAGTATAATTTTTGTTGCTTTCCACATCCTGAATACCTAGCGACTGTATTTAGCCTGCCTTTCTGTTACACTGAAGCTGTTTTACTGCATTTAACTTAATATTGCACTTGGAATCCTTGTTTGTTACTATTTGACTGTATTTGTAGCAAATTCTTCTGTAGCTGTAGTAGCTGATTCATAGCATTTATAAGGGTTTGCTGTACCTGTTTCTGCCTGTTCTGTGAAAAAAAAAAAAGAAAAATATCTCTTGTTTTCCTGCTTTACTAGTTTAGTCCAGTTTCAGAGTTGCTGATTCCTGGGCTTTGGTTGTAGTTCCTGTGTACTGTTTCCTTGCCTTATTTGGGGAGAGGAAGTTACCTTGCTTACCAGTGGGAGTGGGAAGCATTGAGCTGCCTTTGTCCAGTTTTGTGAGGTTTCAGCCAGTAACTAGTAGTTTATTAGTCGTTTTGGGCCAGTTTCTAGCTTTTCCAGCCCCTGGTATAAAGCCTTGATGCTTGGCGTTAAGCCTTGATTTAAGCCGGAGCTGCCACTGTTGCACACTAGGGCGCCGGTTAGGCAGGTTTAAACTATTAGGGCTACCTAAAGTCCACTCTTCAAATTTTCCCTTAAAACTACCTTCCTCGAACTATACTACTGATCTAATCAGCTTATCCTATAACTAAAAAGATCATCTCCACTTGACTCCAAGTAGACTATTCTCTATCTGTTAAACCTAGCACTTGCTCCTACAGTACTTATTAGCTTGATCGGCACTCTTGTCATAGATAGTACCCCAAAAGGTAACCCCCATTTCTCGGTCACCCACGTCCCCTGAATCTTTTTAAAGTTTTTGTCTATCCTTCTAGCATGTCGAGGGATCAGTTGCTAGTGTCCTCTCCTGCTCAGCTGGTGAACCTGGGAATACTGAGGCAATGTTACAATTGCCTCATGTACACAGACAACCCTCTCCTCCTCCCACAAAACACAAATACATGCGAGAGATGCAACTATCACGGCCAAACTGGAGGCTGAGCTCTCTCAACACAGGACTGGCAAGACCAGTCAGGAGGAGAAGGTTACCACACACACTATAGACCCAGTCTCACATAGCACCATTACAACCTCAAATCATACACATAAACACACAAAGACATACTCGGAGGCTCTGATCAAAATCTACCAAAACAGCAGAGGCCACCAAAGCAGACACCCAAACAACCACCACCTCAGAACACAACACCTGCAACACATAGACCTCACAGTCAGAGTGTCAAACAGTCACAGCCCTTAAGGCCAAACACAATGCCAGACACACTAGTCATTGGTGACTCCATAGTCAGACACACTGATGTCCCGCTCACCAGACTGAGTAAGGAGAAGGTCACAGTAAGCTGCCTGTCGGGAGCTAGAATCCGCCACATAACGCAAGCACTCAGGTCTCTCAACAGCAAGTACAAATATGACTCAGTCATTGTCCACGCTGGTGTAAGCGACCTGAGGCGTACCTCCTTGGACTACATGAAAGAGACATTGAGGAGCTCTCTGAATATGTAGCCCAGGCAGGTATGACCCTGACCTTGAGCAGTATCCTACCTTCACCAAGAGTGATGCCACAATACAGAGATAAGATGATCAGCTTTAACAATTGGCTTAAACACTGGTGTCATTCAAAGGGGATCCAGTATCTGTCTGCCTGGGATGACATGCTGGACAAGCCCCGCTCCTTCAAGGGACGGCTTGCACCTGTCACCCTGGGATTCCGGATATTGGCAAAGGCTCTTGCCACCCCCATAGTGCCTTTTAGGCAAGGCTCAAATTCTAAACCTACCACCCTAGAACACAAAAAGGAAAAAACTAAGGGTAATGCTGCTCAATGCCAGAAGTCTCAATCTCAAAATGCACGCACTCGAGGCCCTTCTCAGTATGGAGAACATCGATGTCTGTGCTGTGACAGAAACCTGGTTCAAGGCTCCTGAGAGCACCCCAGCTATCAGGTTTTACCTCATATCATGCGTTCCGGCCCCAAAATCCGGACAATACCAAGAAAGGAGGGTATCCATATTCATTAAGGACACCCACACCTCAAGACTGGTGGCAGCACAATGCATCGGAGACCATCCAGGTGCAATTAACCATAGGCAAGACTGCTCTGCAAATTGTGGCATGTTACAGGCCACCCTCACAAACTCAGGAACCTCACATGGCCTTCCTGAAAACACTAGAGGGATAAATGTATCACCAAACACCATCATACTAGGTGACTTCAATTACCCTAACATAGACTGGGAACACTACTCAAGCCCAAACACCCTAGCCCAAAAGTTCCTGGAATTCATAAACTCAAATGCCATGGAACAACTAGTCACCATCCCCACAAGAGGAGATAACATACTTGATCTCATCATCACGAACATGGGAGCACAATGTTCAACACCGAAGTATACCCCTCACTGGTGAGATCAGATCACAAACTAATCTCGCTGGAGGTCCTCATCCCACCCCACCTGAAATAAAAAGACCACAGTAAAGAACTTCTCAAAAGCCGACTTCACACTTCTAAAGACTAGTGTGGTCTCCTTTAAGGCCCCGAGCTGGTGGAAAACAGTACTCAAGCCGCTGAATCACTTACAGGCGCCTTCTACCAGCACCTGCAGGACTGCATGGATAAGGCAATCCCAAACAAAACAAAGACTCTTAGTACCAAAGGCAAGCGTCCAGTCTGGTGGACCCCAGCCATAAACAAACTCTACAATAAAAGGAGGAAGCTACTACAAGATACAGCAAAATCCTTAAAAGGTAAGACACCCTTGATCACTATAAGTAAAAACTAAGAGCTCTCATAAAATCATCCAAAGCAAATTTGAGAGAAAAATAGCTAAAGACTCAAAAGACAATCATAAGGCCTTCTTTAGCTATGTTAGACACCTAGGAGGAAACTCCCAGATATGCTCAGAACTAGTTCAAAATGATGTGAAGATTACTGATCCTACAGACATTGCCAACATACTGGCTGACAGGTTCAGTGCAAACTTCTCCCCTCCCCAAAAGGAGAGATATCTATACCAAACGATTGCAGCCCCCCAA
The DNA here is from genome assembly GCF_019279795.1 of Protopterus annectens. Taxonomy (NCBI): domain Eukaryota; kingdom Metazoa; phylum Chordata; order Ceratodontiformes; family Protopteridae; genus Protopterus; species Protopterus annectens. The sequence continues at coordinate 1,295,021,309 of NC_056729.1, read as the reverse complement.
ATATCTCCAGCGCCCAAGTGAGAACTGCTCCCTCCAAAGCAAAAAACACAGCATCCATGGGACCTGATGGTGTCCCGGCTGTGTGCTCCACGAACTCAATGAGGAATTAAACCCACAGCTAGGACAGCTGTTTAATCAAAGTCTTACCTCTGGATACGTGCCCAGGAGTGGCACTGCAACTGTGGTCCCACTTCACAAAGGCGGTGCCTCCACCGACCCTGGAAATTACCGCCCATTAGCCTGACAAGCCTTATCTGCAAAGCCATGGAGAGGATCATAATGGACCTCATAAATAAAGACATAGGGAATTTGCAGACTTTGGATCCAACCCAGTTTGGCTTTGTCAAAGGCAGATCATGCCTTTTAAACTTGGTTGACTTCTTGAAACAGTCACCAAAGCCATTGGCGAGGGAAAGGCAGTCCATACAGCCTACCTCGATCTGGCTAAGGCCTTGATACAATACCCCACTCGGGTATCATTGAAAAACTCATCAGCTTAAATGTTAACCCATACATCACAAGATGGGTTGCAAACTGGCTGAGTGACAGAACCCACAGGGTCAGAGTTGCTGGCGCCATGTCAGACTCAAAACCTGTCACAAGTGGTGTCCCACAGGGCTCAGTCCTGGGCCCACTCTTGTTTGGCATCTACTTTTCCGAGTACAAGCAAACACAGGAGGGTTATGGCTGACAAAGTTTGCAGATGACTGCAAACTGGCCATAGTAGAAAACACATCTGACACAGATATCCTTCAGAAGGGTCTCACAGAAGCGGATAACTGGTGCCAGAGCCACGGCCTGAAGTTAAATGCCAAAAATGCATAGTCATACCCTTTGGGAAAAACAAGGTTACCCCTAGCTACCAAATAGGTGGCAATCCACTGAGCACAGAAGAAGTTATCAGGGACCTGGGGACCCAGGTTGATAGTAGTCTGTCATTCGACACCCATGTAGCTAAAGTAGTTAGGAAGACTTTCTACATTGCCCACCTTATCATGAAGGGATTCTCATCTAGATCAAGGGAGGTCATAGTCTCCCTTTACTCATCACTCATCAGACCAATGATTGAGTACAATGCCCCATTTGGGATGTATCTGACCCGACACCTGCAGCAGCTGGAGAGGCCACAAAAGTTCCTCACCAAAAGGATAAAGGGTCTCAAAAATCTGTCCTATGCTGCCCGACTGAAAGAACTCCAGCTCTATTCAGTAAACACGCTTGCTCAGAGGTGACCTTTGCCTAACATACAAGGCCATGTCAAACCCAGATTTGATGAATATGCTTCACCTCAAAAATCTAGATCCATCAGAGCCACAAGGCGGAGACTTAAACCTCGACACGGCTATTAATAGGACGTGCTGGAGGGATAGATTCATTACCCAAAGACTCCCTATGCTGTGGAACAAAATCCCGGTACATGTGAGGCAGAGCACCTCGCTGGCCTTGTTCAAGAGAAATCTTGACCAATGGATGGGAGATCGCAGATATACCCCAGGGATTACCTCAGTGTCACTGCTCGACAGAGGCACAGCAAAATAATGGGTATAGTTCCCCATACTAAAGGGGTGGCGTAAGCCACAAAACGATGGGCTAGGCTTGTAAATGCCCTCGGGCAGATAGCCTAGTATAAACCTATGAACCTATGAACCTATGAACCTAAATCATTCATTTGAATAGACCTACGCATATCAGACCTATGCTCTGTTATGCTCTCTTTTAATTTTCTTCGTGATTTGTCTACATAAAAGGCAGTACATTTCTTACAGGTCATAAGATAAATAATATTACAAATATTCACTACAGCAACAGTAAACCACATTTTGTATGAGGTGATGGAACATACTAGTCATGTTTTAAAGAATTCTCAACAGAATAAAATACAGTATTTAACAACTTATAACACTCAAACTAAACTTGTTAAAGATATTATTAGGAATAACTAGGGCATTTTGAAAGCTGTGTTGGAGCTACAATCATTGACTGGTGATGTTAAGTTTTACATACAGAAATTGTTCTAATCTAAAGAATCATCTATGTTGCAGAGATATTAGACAAAGATCACACAGACTTTCAAATAAACATGGTACTTACCCATGTTTCAGCTGTTGCTGTTGTGAATTTATATGCACTGATAACATCTTTATATACCCATTAACAGGTAAAGAATTTGTATTTAAGTGTTTCGCTATGTGTAATACTGGTAATATTATTTAAATTGTGAACTGTAAGAAATGTACTGCCTTTTATGTAGGCAAATCTCAAAGAAAATTAAAAGAGTGCATAACAGAGCATGGATTCCTATTACAAGAGTGAAAGTTCACTACTTCAAACTTGTAATAGGAAGCCTCACTTCTGCGAAAGTTCACTTTAACAAAAGTTGACTTTTGAGTAAGTGCACTTCACCGAAAACACTATAGCACAGTGGAGGACATAAAAAAACAAGCTATGTCCTCCACTATGTTGCGATAGTCACAGACCTTAGGGTTAGGGCATGGATTAGGGTAAGGGGATAGTTAGTAAAGCTATCCCCTAACCTATGCCTAACAAGGTTCGTGACTATCACACCATAGTGGAGGAAATTGCTATGTCCTTCACTGCGCTGCAGTCATCACAGACATTAGGTTTAGGGCATGGGTCATGGTAAGGGGATAGCCCATATGACGTATGCCCTAACCCTAAGGTCCACGAGTACTGCACGGAAGTTCAGTACAACACTCGTTCGTTGTACTGAACTTGGCGTAAGTGCACTTTCGCTGCAGTGAGCATTCCATGCACTATTTTGAATTAGTGAAAATTCAATCCAGTGTATGGAACCCCAGAGCATACGTCTGATATGCATAGGTCTTTTCAAATTAATGCTTTAGTGAAACACTTCATGGAGTATGGAAATGAACATGTTTTTGTTTTAGAGTTATAAAAGTTATTTATGGTGATATAACTTGGGGTGATATAGATAATAAGCTTGAGAGGTGTGAATACAAAAAGATTATTATGTTTTGTGCAGATAGAAATTCTGGTATTAATACAAGTGTAAGTTTAAAACCAGGCACAAACACATCTATATCACATTATCGAAATCTTACTACACCAAATCACTAAAGATTGACCTCTAGTGATCGATGTAGTAAAACAGCGAATAATGTTTAAAAAAAAAACAAACAAAAATAAAAACTAACTAGCGTAGGCAGGGGGCAAGCCCCCTGCACCTCCCACACCCCCCTACTTAAATATTCCAACTCCGATACTGCACTACATTGAGGTAAATGGAAATCTCCCCCTACGGAGATTTCCATTTACCTGCACGATGTCCTGCACTTTCGATGTCGTGATGCTGTCAATATCAGCTTCGATATTGTCAGCTTTCGACATCGTGAAGTAGACCCACACAAACAGATGTGTCTTAAATGAAGTGTTTTGCTTTAAGAATTAATGTCTTATTTATCTGTCTCTGATAGTTGGGTTTTTTAATTATATAATTTAAGTAATGTGATTGACTGAGATTGCTATTTAATGGTTGCTGTTATTGTGGTTTGGTTTTAGCACTGAAGTAGGAAGCGTTTGCAGAGTCTGTTTTCTTTTTGCTGTTTATTATTTCAAAATGGGCACAAAATCTGTTAAACATCCAAAAAAAAAAAAAAAAGAAAAAATTATTTTCCTCCTTTTCTCTTCCTCCCTATTTCTTTCTTTTCTTTCCATTTCTTTTCTCTCTTTTCCTCTCTCCTTCCCGCTGAATAAGATATGATTACTGTAAGTAAATATATAGCAAGGTAACAGTTATTGTCCCACTTTAGAAGAGCGCATTATAAATGTACTAGAAACATGAATGATGTTGCAGAATCATTTACTCCTTAAAATCAAGAAGTGTAAGTCTTTAAGTTTAGATTATACCAGATTTTTACTAACACTTAGGTTTTACTGTGAATTAAAGTTACATGGGAATTTTAATAGAAGGATAAATAATACAGCTGTAAACTTGTAGTACTTGTTATACATTGAGATAAAGATTCAACAGGCAGTAAAGAAAATAAATATTTATGTTGAATTCTGACTGTTTTGTATTTTTGAATCCTGTGGTTGGTTGTTTTTTGACTTTTCTCTTTTTAACAATTAAGCATGTGGACTTGTCAAGAGATTTCTCAGAGTGATAGAGGACTAATCCATGCCTACAGAAAGAGAAACTATATTGTTGCTTTTTATGAAGTTTGATGCTTTTTTAATGTTGTTCAAAGTTCTTGGTCTGGAAGTTAAACCCTATATGGCCAAGCAAAAGCAGCGTATTTTCTGATCTCTGCAGTATAACTAATATTTACAGGAAAAAATAACTAGTAAGGACAATTTCTTCACAATTTATTTTATTACTGTTTGGGCTCACTTATTTCTAAAAATTGTGAGGTTTCTTCAAATTTTTTCTGTGAAAGCACATTGAAGACTTATTGGTTACCCTAACACTACTCTAAAGAAAGACTTATAAAAGGTAAATTCCACACTTCAGGAGTTATCACTGAAAACTGATGGCTTCCAGGAGACTCTATGGAAATTTGAGGGAGAACAGCATAAAACCAAAAGACATTTTCAAAGACATGATTCAGCAAAACCAAATCAAAATTTCTGAAATAGAGAATGCCTTAAATGAAGTAGAAGGAAGACTGAAGGAAGAAGAAACACAAACAGAAGTCCTACTAAAACAAATCACCTGGTTATTAAACAAGATAGATGACCTGGAGAACAGAGAATGGAGATGCAATATAAGAATTTTAGCAAACTGGAAAAAAAATGAAGGAAGAAGATATATCTTTCTTAATTTCTTGGATTCTAACAATTTCCAATTTGCAAGAAGGGATTTCCTATGGCAACAAAAGAGCTCACAGAGCTGTAGGCAAACCTATGCCTACTACTTCAGCTTAACCTCCAAGGTCCATAGTAATAAAATTCCTTTCATGCATTCACAAAGAACTGATACTCAAAACAGCATCAGAAAAGTATCCCTTAAAATATGGTCAGAATAACATAAGGTTTGAGAATGATTATTCAGCTAAAACCAAATGAAATTAAGAAAAGATACTGGCTAATAATGAAAGTTTTCAAACAAAATGGAATTAAATTCCAAGCAATATTTACAGCTAGAATACAAATCCATTTACCAAGTAGCATCCAGAACCTTCAACAGCACCAAAGAAGCAACTTTCTTCATAAAAACAGTAATATTATACTCAGTCCTGAAGATATGGACTGGTCATCTCCTACTCTAAAAAGTTTCTCAGAGAAGAATTCCTGGACTGACATGAGGAAGAAGAAACAAAAACTGAACTAGCTACAAACATCACTTCAAAATCTACAAAGAACTCCACACCAAAATAATCTAACGCCTTCATTTTACTTCCCTGTTATAATAAGTAAACATCCTGTGTTCTGTCAAGGAAAATAATATAATAGAGGAAAAGGTGATAGAAGAATATGGACAAAAGCAACTTATACAAAACACTCTATCAAATTATGTCAGTTCTTGGACTCTGCATGCAGGTAATGACTCAACATTTGAATACAAATGTCTAGTTTTTAATCTCACAAAATCAGCTTAAAATGTTTCATTAGTCTGTTTATGTTGTATATGTTAAGCATGTTAAGCAACTAAACACTTATTCATAATCAGTCTGCTTGATATATAGCTGGAACAGTCTTTATTCATAAAGTCCAAACAGATAAAATTAATGCAGCTTAGTATGTTATTTTGAGTTAACATATCTAGATAGAAACTGAATGTCAAACTCGCTCAATGTGCATGGTTTATTACTCTTTTATAGGGTCGAATTTGGGTAAGGCATTTCAATGAGTTAAGAACTATGCCTAATTTGGTGGCAGTATTGGGCAGAAACCCTTTATTTAGAGTTAAATATATTTGGTTAACAGTCAGAAAATTATATTTTTCTGTTCTTTGTAATATTCTCTACTTCCTGCATTTAGCACGAGACTCACCTGTTATGTCTGTAGGGAAGAAGACGGAGCAAAAATGATAACAGGAATATTGGCATTGCATTTAAAGCCCTCCAACATTCGAGCAGCACTTTTATTGTCAAGTCACACATATTATATTCTATGATCAACGTCCTTTTTAGTCCTTCTAATTATGTTCCCCTCACCTAAGGAGTTAATTTTAATACTGTGAAGGAACTTCCTGTTTCCTTTTAAATATGAACTTTGTTAGTATACTCTAAAACAGTTATGCTTAGAAGTTACATTATTTGAATTCAAAAATGAACCATTAAGAAGCACAACTTGCTATGAATGACAGACTTTAATTATATAAACATTTATTTTCATATAGAAAAACAGGATCAAACAAACTAAGTTATTTCAGCTGTAATTTCAAACTAGTATCTAATAACAATATGTTACTTCTGCACACAGTTCAGGGGATGTCACATCATGGGAAACCCCAACAATCTTATGCGCTGATGAGGTGACATAACCTCTAGACAAGAAATTAACCGTTTTTGGTATCTCTTGAAAACTATTAGTTTTAAAAAATGTACTACTTCAGAAGCTCCATAGCCACCTACCTCAGTCTTTTAAGAAATGATGAAGGAAGGGAAAAAGAAAAGAGAAAATAAGAAAAAAGTGAGAAAAATAAAAGAAAAAAGGGAGAAAATAGAAGAAAGAAATGAAGGAAAATAGGAGAAAAGAAAAAAGGAAGGAGCATTCATTAGAGACTCATGCTCATACACATTTTTATGTTATATCATATAGACAGACAGGACTCTGAAAGGATTGGACACTATTCCAACATGGAGGTCAAACTGAATCCCTCCTCTTTGTGAAGATAGAATATTAATCCACTCTGTACTTGCATACGTGAGGGGTTTATAAATTATTGGAATTGCTTGTACAGTATAAATCTGTCTCTAGTGTGACACCCCTGCACTGCTCCAGTAATCAAGGAGCCTCAATCCTCATACTGGCAACAGTGGGGGATATACCCATTGGAAGGATGACAAGTGCACACACAGTAAAATGCAATTTCCCTTAAGAGCACACAGAGACCACAGTCAGTCTAGGGCTGGTTTCTCCTTCTTTCCCCAAATCCCCAGTAAGACTCCCCACTGACACAGTTGTAGAGCTCTGTCCTTAGTCAGGGTTCCAAGCCAAGTCCTCCAACACTCTCTCTGTCCGACCAGTGCTTCATCTCCCTGCCCAGGTTGCTGGCGCACAGTCTTGGAGATTTGTTTCACACACACACACACACACACACACACACACACACACACACACACACACACACACACACACACACACATACACACACATGAGAGGCTGGCACAGATTTATTAGTTATGCCTCCTTCTGCCCAGACTATAAGTTAGTTACCACTGCCACCAGAACCCCTTATTAGCTACTTTAAGGCTCTTAACAAAGGGTGCCCAATCCTACTTTGTAATGTTACTATTAATCCAAATTGTAGTTTGACCAAGAGGAAAGGCTAATAGAAGTGGCCTACAGTCTCACCAAATAGATATGCAGGTACTCTAAGAGCTTAAATATGTCTCACAAAGGTGGGGGGGGGTGGAACAACTACCGGAGATAAGCAGCCCATTATACACTGAGACTGAGACCTTTTCAATTGTGACTAATGGTCTGGGTGACTTCAGTATTTACAATTACAGTGGACTTACTGTCACTAGGGAATGGGCCGATTTTCTATCTAAAGGAATGAATTTTGTGCCTACTAGTAAGGGCAATTTAGTAGATGTTATGTTACAGTTAAAATTATTCACAAGGGGAGTTCAAAATGGCCGCTGTTCTATGAGCACTGCTATCACCTAGGTCTCAATATACCCTGGATTAAAACAAACCCAGAAGGCAATGCAGAATTAATAATACAGAAATAACTGTAGATATTTACTGCTAATATTATCCAGCAAACAAAAGAGGAAGAAAAAGTGACAGATTCAGCTCAGAAACAGCAGGATTAACTAAGATTTCTGAATAACAGCTTACGCAATGTGCTACTAAGGCCCTGCATCTGACTGCAAGATTGGTAAAACACTATACAGCAAGATGTCAAAAGAGGAAAATAATATGGAAACAACAACAACTAAGACCAAATTCTCAGTACTAGCCTCACCTGAGAAAGACACAACTTCAAAAAGACAAAAGACAACTAAACAAACTGACAACTCTAAAAATACAAATAAATCCAAGACAGACCAGCCAGCTAATCTGGAAGACATAAAATCTGCCTTATTACCTATCCAGCAAGTATTAAAGGACTTATCATTACAATTTCAATCCTTTGGTGACTCATTCAGCCAAATAATATCTAGAATGGAAAAATCTGAGTCCAAAATAATAGAAAATGAAATAAAAATAGACTCTATTTCTCAAAAAACTGATGCTCATGACAAAGAAATACAAAACTTACAAGCAAAATTAACAGACCTGGAAGCAAGATCTCGAAGGAACAATATCAACATCAGAGGAATACCTGAAACTGTACTTCATAGCAATCTAATACCAACAATCAAGCAAATAATAAATTCTCTCCTAGAGGAATCTGAAGAAATGCAGCAAATAACAATAGAGAGAGCCCACAGAGCCCTGAGGGAAATGCAAACATCACTGAAACCAAGACCTGTCTATATTAAAATATTAAACTACCAAGATGTAAATAAAATCATACTGGCAGCAAAGAAAAAAGGCACACTCACCTGGAATAATAATAAAATCTCCTTTGCTCAAGACCTCCCAATACAAATAAGACAAGCAAGACAACTACTATCTCCATACTGCAGGTTCCTAATAGAAAAAAAATCAAATTCCAGATGAAATATCCAAATCAGTTAATCTTTTACATCAAATAGGTTAAATTCATGGTTGCTAACCCCAAAGAGGCAAAAAAGACATTCCTGGCTGTTTTCAAGCAAATTCCACCTTCAGAAGTGAAATAAATCCACAAAAAAAGATAAAGGACCCTTGGATGAAAAAACGACCCCATTCACGAGCACTCTAGCTGGGATCCAACTCTGAAATATTCCCCTTGCTATCTAGGCCCATAAATCATTGATGTGAGCCATGAGGAATACAGGAAAAGGAAGTACAGCCTGGGTAAGAACCAAAAATGAACTGCTGTTTCCGATGCATGAATATAGGAAGGAAGTTCCCATCTCGGATATTGGCTTGCAAATTCAGTCCCCCTAGGCTTTTGAGGGATTCATTAAGAATAGTCAGACAAAATGGATTTCAGCAAGCTCCAAAGGATTTTACTGCCTGAAAAATGAAAATTGATCTTCACCAGCTAAAAGAAGAAAGCTGCACCATAGATGTCAACCAACCTGCAAGCAAAACCTTGAAGAAATAAGGTACTGTTAAACTGAACCATTCATCTAAAACAGTACACCCAGTACTGTGTAGGTGAATGAAACTCCAGCCTTAAATAATAGGCAAGAAGTAAACTGTCAGAATTATGCTAGCTCATAGATTAATATTGGGAAAAAAAGGGAAAAAATTGTTAAATGTTTTATGTAAATACTAGAAATGTGTTAAAAGATCCTGGAGAGAAGTAATCTCAGGAAATTAGCAAAATAACCTAACAATCCTAGGATAATGTAAATATAGCCTTAATATGTCAACTATAGCAGAAGGACTGTTTGGCTAAGCTGTTTTTTTTTTTTTTTTAGTCTCTATACTTCCTACTTCTGTTAAATAGGTGCCAAGTATATATTTTATAACCCACACAGATTGATGTGGAAAAACATCACTAAAGGCACCAAAGAAGGCGAAACCTGAATAAGTAAAGGGAGGAAAAGAAGTCAAATGAGAGAAAAATGTAAAAATGACAAGATTGATTGTTTAACAATATTACTATGGCACACATATTGCTATAATGTACTGAGGAATGTATATTAATATGCTGTTTTAAAAATACTATTAGAAATAATTAGTCACAAGACAAAAACAATACATGCTGTACCTTAAATGCAATACCGTCACTGTATAAATAATATGTTGGAAGAGGCTAGGGATATTAAGTAGCAGTGTTTGTTGAGGGAACTAGTTTGTTCAGCTTTGTCCACATTGTTTATAGTAACACAGGGCGGATGCTATGGAGTAAATCTATATATAAAAAGAAAACACATTCCAAGATTAGACGTAAAGGTAAACCATATAATGAACCTTCATCCTCCCCCCCTGATTATTCCTGGTCCAGGGATATAGTGGTTAGGCACAGTGTAGGGACGGGGATAAATAGATGCTTTCCTAAACCATCACACAGTAACACATACAAAACTAACAAAACAAAACTAATATACATGGCATATCTAAGGAAAACACCTAATAAATAAATGTGGGAAATAGAATCATGGAATATTAAAGGGCTCCAAAACAAGAAGAAAAGAAAACTATTCTTACACCTTACATTAAAAACCATAGCCAACCTCATACTAATACAAGAAACGCACTTGACTGCAGATCAATGGGCAGAAATTAGCAGAAAGAAATGGATAAGTCAAATCATAGCTTCAGAGGGAAAACAAACAGTGCTGGGGCTGCCATAATAATTAAAACCAATTTAAGGAAAAATACTTAAAACCAAAGCTGACAAGGAGGGAAGATGGTGCTATGCAACATTTAATAGTCCTACAATACCAAAACCTATAATGGTACTTAATGTTTACGCACCCTGTAATAACCAACAACACTTTTTTATGTCATTATACCCAACCTTAAATCAATTTAAAGATCACTACCTAGTGATTGGAGGTGACTGGAATACATATCAAAACCCAGAAAAGGATAAATCTAATCTGACCAAATCACATAATAATCAAGCCACATTAGCCCTTAATGAACTCAAACAAGATTTCAAACTATATGACCCTTTTAAACATGGGAACATTCCAGATAAAACAGGGAAATTCACATTCTATTCGCAATGCCACAAAATGTGATCAATGATAGACTTCTTAATCTCTGACATATTCATTAACATGGACCCAACAATAACTATACATACCAGGTTATTTTCAGATCACTCCAAAATCACACTGAACATTAACTGGGACAAAAAGATATATTTAGAGAATAGGGGTCATAATTGGTCATTAAACCCTAATTTACTTTCCAAAATGGATGTAATAAAAGAAACAGAAGCAATACTAAAAATAGCTCTTACAAATATCACTAACTCCCAAGTACCAGCTGACATAGAATGTGCTGCAACCAAAGCACAAATCAGAGGATTGTTGATCAAAAAAGCAGCATACTATAAAAAAAATACAACTGAAAGAGGAGCATATACTGAAAGGGAAAATAGAGCATCTGGAAAAAGAACTAATAAATAACCCTAAGAACCAAACAAAAGCAGAATTTTTAAAACTGCAAAGGGATCTATATATGTTAGAAACCAGGAACCTATCTTTCTATGAAGCCAGAATGTTATCCACTTACGCAGAAGAAGCTCAAATACCATCTAGAGCTCTGGCCAGAATTATCTGCCAGCACAAAAATGCCTCCAATATATCAGAAATAAACTGCAGAGACAAAAACTACACAAAAATGAAGACATTATTAAATCATTTGAACAAATATACTCTCAAATATATGGAGCACAAATACTACAAACCTCATAGGAAGATAGAACTCTTTTTCTTCAAAAACTGAAATTCCCTAAACTCAGTTTAGACCAACAAAAAAAAAACTGAGCCGATATCCATCAGTAAAATTATTACAACAATCAAACACTTAAAAGTGCATAAGGCTCCACGTCCGGATGGACTCACATCAGAATTTTACAAAGAATTTTCCCCCTTGATAGCCAAACTACTATACTATACACTGAATTACATAATAAACTATAAAATAAATGATATCCACTTTAATGCCTCTAAAACTATATTTATATTAAAAGAACACACAGACCCCAAAAACCCCGACAGCTACACACCAATCTCCCTCTTAAATAAAGATACTAAAATATTTACCTCTATACTTGCAAACAGAATAAAAAATCTGATAGAAAAAAATCCTCTCCCCAGAACAATCTGGTTTTACACTACATAGACAGACTAGTGACAATACATTAACATTAGATGCACTAATATCCTACGCTAACCGATACAATATCAACATCTACACAATGGTAGTGGATGCCCACAAGGCATTTGATAGGGTTAATCTAGAATTCTTACTCCAAACACTACTCTACTTTAATATACCCAATAACTTCATTCAGATCATCCAAACTCTCTATAGCAGCCCATATACATCTCTGTATATAAATAAAACTTGGTCAGATAGGATCCTAATAAAAAATGGAACAAGACAAGGATGCCCACTATCACCCTTCCTGTTTAACCTATACCTAGAACCACTCTTTCTATACATTAAACAAAATACATATCACAATCCTCCATCAATACACAACTTCAAAATATACCTCACTGCATTTGCAGATGATCTGAACATATACTGCACTACACCAAATTCAGATATAAACAAAATAATAGCTGCAATTGAACATTTCTCAACTATGTCTAACTACAAACTAAACCTTAATAAAACTAATATTTTCCCCCTAAAACACCCAAACTCATCTCACTAATACCATTGTTAAACACAATAAAAATAAAAGTAGAAACTAAATACCTGGGAATCACCTTTTTCCAGAGTAACAAAGACTTCTACCAACACAATGTAAACCTTAAATGGCAAAATATAATGCAAGACTGCAAAAGATGGAACAACCTAAAACTACCATTCTTGGCCAAAGTATCAATAATCAAAATGAACATTTTACCTAGACTGATGTATATATTCATGACATCACAAACAACAATACATAATAAATTCTTCAAACAAATTCATACCTTCCTAGCAAAATTTATATGGGAACCCAAAAAAAAAACAGAATCTCCTATCTAAAATTAACATTCCCCAAAAGCAAAGGAGGACTAAATCTACCAGATTTTAAAATGTACTACTCGATCATTAACACTAACAGAATATTGAGAATAGCTGAACATAACCCGTCAATGGAAAATTGGATCCTCTCTGGGTGACAATATATTATAGATATATTAAAGCTCTAGGTTTCAATCCCAAAACACTTCCATTCTTGAAGCAGAAAGAAATACAAACTTATAACATTATAGAGCCCTTAAAACATTCTATCACCCTAGCGCAAAAACTCTTTCAATTCTTGAACCTTAGACATGCCATGACAATACTGCAACCCCTTCATAAAAACCCAAATTTAAAAATAAACAATAAGATGCTGGACTTAGTCCCTTTTCCCAGACTGAAAGATAAAACAATCCAAGATATCTATCCCTACCTTAACTGTTCAATACAAGAAATGAGGACCAACTTAAACCTCCCTAAATCACACATAATAATCCTAAGACAAATCAAAGAACTGTGTTCCAGTTATCTCCAAAATATTACTATGACCAATAGTGACATAGAAACTTGTAGCAGGCTTTGGAAAACTATTATCACAACAAAGTAAACTATTACCAATTCATATAAAATGATAAATGAAATCAAATACCAGAAGGACCTCCTCTTCTCTAACTACTGGAGAAAAATTAAACCATCCATAGATGATCAGCAAATAAGCCAGGCAATCAATCTAACACTGAAGATTCTACCCCTCATAAAGTTAGCATACACTCAGCTCATGATCAATAATAATGCTTATTTTACACCTGCAATCCTACACAAATTTAACACATCAAAATCACCTTTCTGCCCACACTGTAAGGACCAGATAGCTGACTTAATCCATGTATTTTGGAGCTGTAGATGTATCTATAAACTCTGGAACTCTCTCAAGGTACAATTACAAAAAACGGGTTATCAAACATCAACATTAACTTGGGAATTCACTCTGTTACACATTCTCCCACCCAACATCCCAAGAAAACAAGCAAATACACTTTTAACAATTTTCCTACTAATGAAACTGTATATAGCTTTTGAATGGCTAGATACGATAAATATCTCTTGGGAGGGTTTTAAACAAGTAGCTATACAACACCTTTTAGCTCATAAAATAGCAATAGATAAAAGAAACAAAAACATGAAATCCAGAGAAATTTGGAAACAAACCTTTAATATCATATTAGCATAATTCATCACACAGCAACTTAGAAATACACTATAATGGAACCAAAGAACACATACAAGTTCAGATATTAAATAATAACTTGGATATCACGAATGTATATACTGTCTATATAACTGTGGAATTAACAATGAAAGCATCTATGTACATAGTGTAAATAGATATGTTGTACGACCTATATCCTGTGGTATTTGACAACAATGTATAACATATGTATATGTGTGTATGTATGTATATATATGTGTGTGTGTATGCATGTATATGTATGTATATATATATATATATATATATATATATATATATATGTATATGTATGTATATATATATATATATATATATATATATATATATATATATATATATATATATATATATATATATATATATATATATGTGTGTGTGTGTGTGTGTGTATGTATGTATATATGCACACAGTCAAAAGATGTTTTTTATTTGTGACATTTATTAATGTAAAAATTAAAATAAAAATTATTGAAAAAAAAAATATTCACAAGGAAATTGAATCTAGCATTATTTTTTCATGATAGTAATTTTACACATGGCTCAGCCCTTAGGAGACCAAGTTCCTTTCAACCACCCATCCACCCTTTGGTACAAATATTTGAGGTTTTATGTGAAAATGACATTAGAACACAATTGAGCAATAGGTACAATGACTTATTTTATTTATTTATTTTATTTTATTTTATTTTACATTTGTTGACTGGGCTAGTCTAACTGGATATATGCCCATTTTCAGTAGAGGCCCGGGGAGAAAAGCTCCAACTAGTGAAAGAACTTGTCTATAAATATACAAAAATTTAGAATACAGGTAAAATTCATACAAAAAATACTAACAAAACATTTTTCAAAGTGATCACACATTTACAAGTACGTGGAAACAAAAATACAAATTACTGGACTTGAATTAGTGCAGTTATTGAGGAGGTTACTAATAAATTGTTGAGTAAGGATAATAACTAACACTATACAGAATAGAACCCAAAATAAGAAAGGAAGATGTAAAGGAAGAAAAATAGAGGGTGGATGAGTACTTGTTAGAGTAGGAAGACAAGTTACGATTTTAAGAATAAAGTAGTAGATAGGCTTATGATGGAGAGGTAGAGTTGTAGTTGTTAAGTTGGGATTATTAGAGAGAAATGTAGGATATGATGAGTCAAGTAATTAGAGCAATGTTGGTCAATTGGGTTTAGTACAAGTGCACATCCAGTGTGAATAGAGGAAGGTCTTGAGTCCCTTACCCATAGACAAACTAGAAACAGATGAAAAGGTTATTTTGAGTGAAATTTTACATCAGACTAATATTAGATTCATGAAACCTGACAAGGGTGGGGGTTTGGTTATTATGAATACTGATGATTATAATAGTAGAATGTTTGATATACTATACAGTGAAGTGTACACCGATACCTCACACAATGAACTAAACATAGCATATCATAACATTGACTTAGAATTGGAGCAACTTCTACTGAATGGACAAATTACACTAGACATACACAACTATCTTTTAACCAAATATCTTAGGATTCCCACCATATTTGGAACACCAAAAATCCACAAATCAATACATAGTCCACCTTTAAGACCCATTGTAGATGCTAAAGCCTCCAAAACATGTAGTATAGCAAAATATATTGATAGTATAACTAAGGGGGTTCTTGATAATCGGGCTACTATAATTAAGGACTCATGGGACTTCCTTGTTAAGGTCAATCAGAGTATGTATGACAGCAACCTCATCCTGGTGACTATTGATGTCTGTGACCTTTTTTCAGTTATACCGCATGAAATAGTTCTGTACTGGTTTTATGAGTTTCTATGTAGTAATTCGTCATTGAATCATGATACCATTCTGACCATTCGTACTTGTATGGAGATGATTTTGGGCAATAATTTCATCACATTTGAAGGATATTTATTTAAACAAAGGCTTGGAGTTGCCATGGACGCATGTTGTGCACCAGTCTTCTCCAATATTGTCTTAGCACATCAGGAAGATCAATACATCTTTAACTCCAAATTCAGGACTTCATGGGTATTGCATGGGTGATACCTTGATGATATTGTCCTGTTTTGGAACCAATCAGAACAAGACCTGAATAGGTTCTTCTCATATATGAATAGTACTACTAGTTTCTTGAGATTTACTATGATCAAGGATTTAGACTATATTCATTATTTGGATATCACTATAAAGAAAGATTATGTTAATAACTGTTTTATTTCTCAACTATATAGGAAACCAACTTATTCTAACACATTATTACATTTCACTAGTGCACATCCTTTGCACCAGAAGAAGGCCCTGGTTAAGGGCCAATGTGTTAGATTGGCCAGGATGGTGTCTGATTTACATGACTTTACCAAGGAATGTGACAATTTGTCCAATATGTTCCAGAAAAGAGGTTACCCAGAGCCCTTTCTGTCAAATATCATACAGGAGGTTAAAAATAAGAGGACCAGTGGACATTTTAGAGCCCTATTGGGCAATAGGGATGACCACAATAATGAGAGGTATAACAATATTAAATTTACACATGCATTGACACTCACATATTCTGCAGATTTTGAAGAAATTAAATACATAATATACAAATATTGGAAGGTTTTTGACAATGACATTGGGGTCTTGGATAAGATAGGCAATAGACCCACTATAGTTTATAAAAAGAGTACATCAATTAAAGGACTACTTGAAAAAGGCAAACCTAATCTTACTAGAGGTGGTACATACAAATGTGGTAGATGTCCCAGTGCCCTTTTATGATGGATACGGACAAATTTAGACTTAATAATTTTGGATCCATCATTAATAAAAAGAAAATGTTTTGTTATACTAAGGGGGTTGTTTACATTGTGGTATATAAAAACTGCTAAGGTTATTATGTGGGGAAAACAAAAAATGCTTTTAGACTTAGAGTCTATCAACATTTATATGACATAAAGCAGGAAAATATGAAGAATGCTTTATTCAGGCATATTAATGACCAAAGTAATCATAGTTTCAGTTTTTTTCATTCTTGAACAAGTTGATTTAGGACAAAGGGGTAGACCTCTTGAGGAATATTTGGAGTTCATTGAGTTAAAGTGGCAGATCAGACTAAATGCATACTCCCCTCCAGTTCTTAATGACAGAATTTCTATAACATCACTTCTGAAACTCAAACAGTTATTCATGTTATGAATTATTTATACTGTCATTAGTATTTTTGCCCCACAATATTTTTTATATGTGGCATTATTGATTTAGCATTTGGTTAGCTGATATTTCGTATCTATGCAAACAGTGGGAGAATTTGCTATCACTTTGCACTTCCTGTGATGTTTCTTAATTGAAAGGAAATGATGTGGGTTAATAGTTTACTAATTGGTTATGTGTGTATTTAAGGAGTTATCAGCCAGCAATTTATTGTTCTGAGGAAGTCTGAATATTGACGAAAGCGCTAAACTTTTTCTTTTATCTATGTTTATATTGTGATTTTACGTGTATTTGTACTTTGGTTGTACTTCGTTTTGACTACTGGATTTAGTAAAGGATTTCTTATCATCCAGGCTCCATCTCGTTGGATACCACCCTGCATCTGCTGTTTACTTTAGTTTTTGGTTTTTGCTTACTAAGTATGTCTCACAAATATCAGCCACAAAGATAGGTTTAAATGTATTTAATAATAAATAATAAAAGACCAAGAAAATACTCAATAAATCATCACAGTAACTTCAGAGATCAAAATCACAGGAAATATTTAAAACAGCATTGCAGGACAGTCTCAAAGAAAACATCTAAGCTATACTTCACTAGAAATACAGAGAAGGTCAGACGGAGTTGCATTGTGTCTTTGTAGACTTGGAGAAAGCATATGACAGGGTGCCTAGAGAAGAGTTGTGGTATTGTATGAGGAAGTCGGGAGTGACAGAGAAGTATGTAAGAGTGGTACAGGATATGTACGAGGGTAGTGTGACAGTGGTGAGGACTGCAGTGGGAGTGACATATCCGTTTAAGGTGGAGGTGGGATTACATCAAGGATCAGCTCTGAGTCCTTTCTTATTTGCAGTGGTGATGAACAGGTTGACAGATGAGATCAGACAGGAGGCCCCGTGGACTATGATGATTGCAGATGACATTGTGATCTGTAGTGAGAGTAGGAATCAGGTTGAGGAGACTCTGGAGAGGTGGAGATATGCTCTAGAGAGCAGAGGAATGAAAGTCAGCAGGGCTAAGACAGAATATATGTGTGTAAATGAGAGGGAGGGTAGAGGAATGGTGAGGATGCAGGAAGTAGAGATGGTAAAGGTGGACGAGTTTAAGTACTTGGGATCAACAGTTCAGAGTAGGTTCATAGGTTCATAGGTTTATACTGGGCTATCTGCCCTAAGGCATTTATAAGCATAGCCCAAATTTTTGTGGCTTACGCCACCCCTTATATGAAAAAATACTGTGCCCATTAGTTTGTTGTGCCTCTGTCCAGCAGTGACACAGAGATGATTCCCAGGATAAACCTACGATCTCCCATCCACAGGTCAAGATTTCTCTTGAACAGAGCCAGCGAGGTGCTCTGCCTCACATGGATCGGGATTTTATTCGACAGCATAGGGAGTCTCTGAGTGATAAATCTATCCCTCCAGCACATCCTATTTATATCTGTGCTAAGGTTTAAGTCGCTTGCTCTAGTGGTTTTGGTGGATTTGGATTTTTTGAGGTGGAGCATGTCCATTAATTCCGGGTTGGACATGGCCTTGTATGTCAGGCACATGTCACCTCTGAGCAGACGGTATGCAACTGAATAGAGCTGGAGTTTCTTCAATCTGGCAGCATATGACAGATTTTGGAGTAATGGTGAATGTGGAAGAGAGGTGAAGAAGAGAGTACAGGCACGGTGGAATGGGTGGAGAAGAGTGTCAGGAGTGATTTGTGACAGACGGGGAACAGTAAGAGTGAAAGGGAAGGTCTACAAGAGAGTAGTGAGACCAGCTATGTTATATAGGTTGGAGACAGTGGCATTGACAAAAAGGCAGGAGTCAGAGCTGGATGTGGCAGAGTTAAAGATGTTAAGATTTGCACTCGGTGTGACTAGGATGAATAAGATTAGGAATCAGTATATTAGAGGGTCAGCTCATGTTGGACAGTTTGGAGACAAAGCAAGAGAGATGAGATTGCGTTGGTTTGGACATGTGCTGAGGAGGGATTATGGGTATATTGGGAAAAAAATGCTAAGGATGGAGCTGCCAGGTAAGAGGAAAAGAGGAAGGCCTAAGATAAGGTTTATGGACGTGGTGAGAGAGGACATGCAGGTGGTTGGTGTGACAGAGCAAGATGCAGAGGATAGGAAGAAATGGAAAGAGATGATCCGCTGTGGCGACCCCTAATGGGAAAAGCCGAAAGATGATGATGATGATCTAAGAAAAATGACTTTACCCTAATTGACTTACTTACAGAGCAACAAGCAGGCAGAAGTGGTGAGTGGATGTTCTTGTCAGGTCAAAGACAAAATACCACTACCAACTGCATTCCCTCACCCTCTAGCCCTCCCTCAGGGGTCCACTCTCTATACAGTAACCCTTTGTCCTAGTATATAGATTCCCCTTCCCTTAAGAATCAGGTGCCTCACTAGCTATCTCCCTCAGGCCTTGTAGTGTAAGTTCTGAGAGATGAGCCTGTCTCAGCTCTCTCTTTGTAACCCTTCCCAGCTCCCTTCCACAGGGAGTTGGGTATTCTTTGACAGCGGTGCCTCACTGTCAGCCTAGGTACTACTACTCACCTCTGCGCTTTCAGTCACTCTGTCCAAGAGAACATCAGTACCCTCAAGCAGCTGTGGCTCACCTTCAGCCTCACTGCTATAGGGTATCTCCCTCCCTGAAGTAACCACCTCACCAGTCCTGGCTGCAAGGGTGTGGTCTAAGTCTTCCCCAAGCTACCAGACCAACATGCTTGTCTCCATGCCTGGCTTTGTGTAACTGCATGCACACAAGTTACTGCATTATCAAAATCATTCCCTATCAGGACATATGCAGGAATATTCTCAAACACACCTATGTGCTTGCTTCCTTTTCCACCCTCCCAGTCAAGGTGAACCCTAGCCAAAGATATTTGGAATGGGGTCCATCCTAAACGTCTGACTTGAGCAGACTTCCCAAGCAAGTAGTGCTCATTTTTAACCACTGCAGACTTCACAATGGTTAGGTCAGAGGCTCTGTCTCTCTTAGCAGTGGCTCATTTCCCATCCACTAAGATAGGATAAAAATTCTTGTGGTAGTTTGTTACCCTTGTTGTCTCAAGGCAACTTACTGCTGGCATTCTGTCATTTCCACTTACTGGCTTTCCCACCTTTTGTTCCCCACCTTGCCTTAATGGACATCTGTTTGCTACATGGGCCCACTGGTTGCATTTAAAACATTTAACCCTTGCTCCTGGATTTGTACCTGGAGTAGTGGCATCACCTGCTACTGACAGACTCTGGTGGGGCATTCTGGGCTGTCCACCATGGGTTCCCTTAGACCCATGAGTAGCACTGGGTATCCCTTTCCTGTGCAGTGATGCCCTACTTGCTAGGTATAGGCCTCCCTTTTTCCCCAGCTCCTCTGCTGTGTTATATTCTCTATCTGATAACCAGATTCTCATGTCCTCAGGCAAAGTGCTAAGGGCTTGTTCCCTCACCAAAAGGTCTGCCAGTCATTCAAAAGTGGTGACCTGAGATCCACTCACCCACATATGAAAATAAGTGCTTAGTTCTGCAATATATTCATACACACTTTCATCTACCTGGCATCTATGCTCACGAACATTTTTCCTATAAGCTTCAGGTGTTAACTTAAAACATTCTAACAAACAATTCTTGGCCGTATTATAATTTAAGCAATCAGCATCATACAATTTAGAAATAGTAGTTACAGCTTTACCATGAAGTAAGTGGATCAGAAACCATACCCAGAGCCCTTGATCAACATTATACTGTTCACATACCCTTTCAAACATATGAATGAAACTATCAAAAAATTATCCCCCTCTGTAAATTGTGGAAGAAATTTACTGATCTTTGTTGCTTCTGGGGAATGGTTACTCCCTTCTCTATTAACTTTATGACCCTGGAAAAGAGTCAGCATCTCCTTCTCATGTTACCTCTGCATCTCATTTTTCTCAGCTTCCAGACATCACAGTTTCTCATTTTCCTCTGCCTCCAGATGTCTCAGTTTCTCTGCTGCTTCTAATTCCAAATGTTTGGCCTCCAATTCAAGTCTTTTTAACTCCATATGGATTCTGAAGTCCTCTGTGGAAAGGTTGAACTGTCCATTTTCTGATAGTTGTACATCTCTAAGGCCAGCCTGGTGTCCCTCTTATTGCTGGCCTGTGACACAGCTGAATCCAAGGCTGCAATAATTTTTACTTTAGTCAGGTTAGCATGCACCAGTCCTTTAGCCTGCAACACATCAGCCAACTGGCTCCTTGCCATACTCCTCTGCTATCATGCTTACCTGGTTGCCCTGACTGACTACGCTAACAAAAAAATAAAGCCATTGTGATATAAACCTCTGTATGTCCACTGCATGGGTGATTGAGAATACAAACACATTCCTTAGTGACCATTGTTTGCAGTCTACAGGAATTCAATATCCACACCACTGAATCCTAATATGTGGATCACCACTGTCAACAAATTAATATATGATGTTGCTATCCAATCACTGCCCCCAATTAATATGTGATGCCCTTGTACTGGCCCAGTAATCAAGGAGCCTCACTCCTCACCAGTGACAATAGTGGGTGTCATACACACTGGGAGGATGACATGTACACACACAGTGAAGTGCAATTTCCCTTAAGAGCACACCGACACCACAGTCAGTCTGGGGCTGGTTTCTCCCTCTTTCTCCAGATCCCCAATAAGACTCCCCACTGTCACAGCTATAGAGCTGAGTTCTTAGCCAGGGTTCCAAGCCAAGTCCTGCAACACTCTCTCTGTCCAACCAGTGCTTCATCTCCCTGCCCAAGTAACTAACACATGCACTTGGAGATTTGTTTTACACACACACACACACACACACACACACACACACACACACACACACACACACACACACACACACACACACACACACACACACACACACACACCTGAGAGAGACTGGCACAGTTTTTACTCACTATACCCCCATCTACTCAGACTATAAGGTAGTTACTACTGCCACCAGAACCCCTTATCAGCTACTTTAAGGCCCTTAACAAAGGGTGTCCAATCCTACTGTGCAATGTTTCGATTAACCCAAATGGTAGTTTGCCCAAGAGACAAGGCTATTAGGAGTGGCCCGCAGTGTCACCAAATAAATATGCAAGTACGCCAAGAGCTTAAATATCTCTCACAAATATTAGCAACAAAGAAGTGTTTAAATATATTTAATAACAAATAATAAAAGAACAAGAAAATACTTAATAAATCATCACAGTAACTTCAGAGTTCAAAATCACAGGAGATATTTAAAATAATATTGTAGGACAGTCTCAAATAAATAAAGAAAACATCTAAGCTATACTTCACTGCAACTGTATCTAAGAGAAATTACTGTACACTAGTTAACTTGGTTACAGAACAACAAGCAGGCATAAGTGGTGAGTAGATGTTCTTGTCAGGTCAAAGACAAAATACAAAATGGCCTCAGACAGTTCTTAAATTAATATCTCAAATATTAATATCTCAAATTAATATCTCAAAAACTTCTTTTGAAGTTCCCTGTTTAAAATCCGCCTCTGGCATTTTTTTTTTCTGGCTATACTACTCAGACACAGCTCCACGTGGTCCTGCAGAGTGGTCCTAGCTACAGAGAACTCAGAAAAGCGGCTACTTTCTTGATTTAAGTATCCTGCTGTTTTTTTTTTACTTGAATTACCTTCCAGTGCTTACCCCAAGCAAGCTTTAACTGTTTTTTTAGCTGTTTACTGCATTTAATACTATGAAGTAAAAGATGTAGATCAACACCACGAAGGATATAACGAATTTTATTCACAAAAATGAGCGCTTTCGCGTACTTCCAAATGCACGCTTCTTCAGATAAGTTTAAAATCTTAGTGAGTACATTCACTTTATATATAAAAAACAAAATTGCTTAATGAATTAATTGATTCAATAATTCAATCATGTTATTCAGTATAGCAAATATAGTATGCATCATCTTAAAGCTGAAGTCCATCGTATAGCATATATATCTGGCTTCATTGTATATCGCCATGCATTATTCAAGACATTCAAACAATCCAAACAATCAAATCAATTTAAAACATTAATTAATAAAACTTTTAAACTTTGAAGTAGCCCATTCATTGGAGAACTTTCAAATAAAATAAAATTAAATATAATAGTCCATGTTCCGTTAACCATGACATGTAGCAGAACAGGGTCATCAGATCGATATATCAGTAGCCTACTGAGTTAGTGCAACATTAATAAACGCAATAATATATGAAGATTATTATATTAATATAAATTTTTTAAAAATACTTCTATTAATAACCATAAAAATCTCATTAAAAATATATATATTCTCACTTAACATAGTCCTTAATTTTAATCCATTTAATAAATACAAGTTAATTATGATGGCTGTCATAAATAAATGCCTTACATATATCACAATAATTTTAATAAAAATTGAACATAATATCAAATATAAATCATATCAGATATATATTATAAATAATTCACATATATCATTTAAATGTGAAAAAAGGGGTTATATATAATTAGATTCATTAATAGAGGTATCAACAAGCATTTTTCATAGAGCTTGTTATAAAATCCAATGAGATATATCTATAAAAGTTTGTTGTATATATCGATCTAGATAATAAAAAGCATAACAAGAAACATATGTATATGTTTGTATTATGTACATGTTTTATAGCATACAAGCATATTATAGTGTAGAAAATTTTTGTAGTATAAAACACCTATTTTATGTTACATTATAAAAATTGATATATCTTTCGAGAAATATGAAATGATATTTCAAGGCGATTTATAAGTAAATAATAATAGTCAAAATATATCAATATAAAAATCTATATAAATATTTATAATATAACAATATTAAAAACATATGAATTATGAAGAGATGTTGGCGAAACAAATTACCAAGAATTAAGTTTGACCTCACTATCACATATTATTATATAATAGCATTAAATAAATAAATAAATAATTTATTAAATAATTTATTTATGATGAGCTAACATTTAGTTAGCAACACTTAACCTGGGCAAAAATTATTATCTTATAATTTAAAATTTAGATTCAAAACCTTGCCTGGGTATCAATTCATCTAAAACATTCATAAGATCAATGATATTTACGTTTCTTTAGGTGTGACCTGATACTAATGTAGCTGTTCAGGCCCGGATATTGTTGTGCTCGAAACCTAAAGATCCAGTCTAGTTCTAAACTCTCTAGATCATTAAAATTGTCACCTCTTCACTGGTTTATAGGTCTTTTTTGTAATACTCTAAAGACAAATTTATGATCCGAATGTTTAGTAATATGTTTAGACAGTGCATTTTTTGGATCAATTTTCTTTATAGCATATAGGTGCTCTTGGATCCTGTCTCTGAGCCTTCTTGTTGTCATGCCTATATAAAAGGCAGGACATAACTCACAAGTAGCTAAATAAATCACATTAGTATCATCACAACTGGCTAAACAATTAAAGTCAAATTCAAATAGTAATTCAGGATGTAAAAACTTTGTATTAGTAGATACCCATTTACATGAACTGCATCTTCCACAAGGAAAAGTACCTATATTGGCCCTATTATTAATCCTTTCATTCAATTTCTCATTACATAGAATTCTTTTTAAATTCTTTGTATTTTTATATGTGAAGGTGGGCCTTTCGCCTATTATACTTTTTATTTCTTCATTAGTAATTAAAATTGACCAATTCTTACTAATAATGTTTGCTATATATTTATTATCACTGGTATAACTAATTATACATCTAACCTGTTTCAAATCATGTTGTCTATCTTGTCCTTGAGATTTATATTTATGATTATAATTGTATGATGTTCTTGGTATGTAGTTAGGATCCTTAATAAAACTTTCTTTTATACCAGCCACAGTTAAAGAATTATATCCTCTGTCCAGAAATAACTGTTCTAATTTATCAAATTCAATATTACATTCACTTTCTTCCTGACAAATCCTACGTATCCTTGTGTATTGTCCCTTCAAAATATTAGTGAAGGTAAATCTAGGATGCATACTATCATATTGTAATAGCGTATTTTTCCAGCATTCTTTCCTATGTAGAGATGTAACTAATCTTCCTTTGTTTTCCTTTCTAATATTTAAATCTAAAAAGTTAATATTAGAATATGAATATTCAAGGGAAAACCTTAGGAAATCTGTCATTTTCTCCAAATCATTAATAAAAGTTTTAAGTTCAGCTGGTGTTCCATCCCAAATTAAAAGTATGTCATCTATAAATCTGAAGTATGCAAGTACCTTATAATAATCTGGATGTGTAAAGAGGCATGTAGTTTCCCATTTATAGACAACTAAGTTGGCATAGGTATTTGGGCAGGGGGTGCCCATGGCTACCCCCCACTGTTGAATGTAGAATGAATTATTGAACATCATAACATTATTAGTAAGCACTATTTCAAGCAAAGCATTCAATAAAATCTGTTCATGATTATTATAAATACAATGTTTATTTAATAAATACCTTATTGCCTCTAAACCATATGTGTTTGGTATTGCTGTAAATAAACTTTGAACATCTAAAGTAACCAACAAATGCTTATCTAATATATGGTGTTGTATATTGTTAAGATGATGAAGCAACTGATAAGAATATTTTAAAATGGTAGGGATTTCATTCACTAATGGTTTTAATTTCTTTTCAACAAATATAGAAATGTTTTCTGTAACCCATTGATGGCCGACTACTATGGAATGGTATGTAATACGCCCTTATGCATCTTGGGTAGCCCCTTGATATACGGTATAGTCGGATGTTCAATGAACAAAAACAAATAAAACTCATAACTAATTTGTCTGGTTAACATCAAATCATAAATATCATGATGTACCTCATATATTAACTTATCTACCATTTTTATATCAATTTCTTTATAAGTACTATCATCCTGTAACAATAATCCCATATAGTCTATATAGTCATCCTTATTAAGGATAACCAATCCCCCTCCTTTGTCTGCCGGTCTTATCATAATCGCTGTGTTATTGGCTAAGGCATTCATTGCTATCCTTTCATTATTAGTTATGTTATGAAACAGTGATAGTGATCCTTTTCTATAATCAGAATAGTGTTTATACAGATCATTCTCACAAGCTTTCATAAAACACTCTAAACATGGATGTTGTGCAGGTGTGAATACACATTTTCTTTTAAAACATTCAAAGCCATTTAATGTATTATTAAAACCATCAGTATTTTGTGTTGTCTGTTTAAAAAACATCTTCAAAGCAATATTGCGTATAAATACACGTAACTCAGTTAGTATATTAGATATATTACTAACTTGTGCTGGTATGAAGCTTAATCCCTTGTTGAGGAGTTTATAGTCCGTTTCATCCAGTAACAAGTCAGACAAATTAAAAACTAAGTCATTCAGTCCCTTTCACGACCCCTCTTGTTTGTCGGTTCTCCTGATGATCTCCTTTTTCGCCTTCCATGACTTGTCGATCTTCCCCTCGAATCCCTTCTTTGGCGTACCGGAAGCGGTAAAAAAGAGTCTATATTTGTTTGCTGTAGTTTGGGTTTCGCCCCAGGACCAAGATGAGCAACCAGTGCCATTTGATTTGGTGGTGGTGTACTGTTGTCTTCATTATAATTCAATCTACGGCCGCTCATTAAGACTTCCGCATTTCCGTCACTAGATGCGGCTGTAGCTGTTAAAGGGGCAATATCCGATATCTCATTCACATGTGTTCTTACTTGTGTACCTGCCATTTCGGCTCTTTGTGTCCCTTCTCTCTGGTTATACCTTGGCCATACTAAGACCTGGCCATTAGCAAAGTCTTTTTGGTCTCTTTGTAATTTATGTAATTTTATTGCTTGCAATCTGTCTCCGTATGCACTAACTTGACTGATTAAATTGTCAGTTTTACTGACAAACATTTCTCCTTTAAATCTCTTAATAAGATCTTTGTATAATGACTCTGTTTTCGTAGATAGATCATTTTCTATAGGCAGAAAATAATCTATTAGCAGTTTAATGTAATTGAAACTAAGATCTATATTCATTTTCTGCCAGCTCTTGAGCAATTCAGGGTGGCTATTGCCGTATGACGGCATGCAGAGGACCCTCATTCCCCTGGGGACCACTTTGAAATGAAGGCATGCCTCTAAATGACGGCGTTGCCAGATCAGTCTAAATTGTACAAATTATTTTCCAGCTCTCTGTATAGCGGATTAAAATCACTGAGTAAATTCACAGTACCTGGTTCAGTAGTATTGGTTTGTACAAACAAATCAATGTTGAGCAAAGGGTTGGTCTTCTGGTCTACCAAGCTATTCCATTTCACATTTGACAAGATCCTTTCGGGATGGTAGTCAAGTTCTATCGCTGAACTTTCCATCGTGTAGGGAGTAGGTAGGCAGCCGACAGCAAAGACAATTCAAGTAAAAAGCAAACCTCTCCCTTAGAGTTGACCAACAGCAAAAAATCCGGAGTTAATCTGCACTTAAAGTTACATTTAGTCGAATTTTGATCGAAAATTTGTTTGTTTGCTGTTTAATTTAACTGTTGAGGCTGCCCACTAAAGTGTGCTAGCCTGTACAACTGATTTATTGCTGTTTCTGCATTTCTGTGTGTTTTCTATCTAAAAACAAAAAAACAAAAAAAATAATCCTTGTTTTCCTGCCTCTCCTCGACTAGTTTAGACCAGTTTACAGGCCTTGCTGTATTCTGGGCTGTGGTGTAGTTCCTGTGTTGTCCATTACCTTACTTGGATAGAAGGAAGTTTCTTTGCTCACCAGTGGGAGTGGGGAGCCTTGAGCAGCCTACCTGTCTTTGACGGAAGTGACCTCAGCACAAGAGCTGTAGTAATTGGTTGTTTTGGACCATTTCTAGCTCTTTTGAAGTTCCCTGTTTAAAATCCACGTTTGCACAGCTTTGCACGATTGTGCGCATAGCGCAGCGCTGGTTAAACAAGGTTAAACTTCTTCTGGCTCTGCCAAGTCTGCTCTTCAAATTTTCCCTTAAGAAAGCTCTACTCTTTGTATAATCAGTCTACTCGCTATATTATAAGCCTAACACTTGTTCTCAAAACCTCTCTTATAAGTAAGCACTCTCAAACTAAAGTAAGCACTACATCCACCCCTGTGAATACCCACTTCCCTTAAAGGCACAGCACTCCCTTATACTATTCTAGCATGTCGAGTGGTAGAGTGCTGGCATCCTCTCTGGTTCAGCTGGTTAATCTGGGAATCTAGAGACAATGTTACAATTGTCTCATGTACACAGACAACCCTCTCCTCCTCCCAACAAACACAAATACATGTGAGAGATGCAACTATATAGCCAAACTGGAGGCTGAACTCTCTGAACTCAAGGCTGGCAAGACCAGACAGGAGGAGATGGTATCTACACACACAACAAATCCAGTCCCACATAGACCTACTGCAACTGCAAACCAATCACATAACAACACAAAGACATACTCGGAGGCTCTAATAAAAAACTTACCAAAACAACAGAGGACCCCAAAGCAGACACCCAAAAATCCACCACCTCAAAGCATAACACATGCAACACATACTTCAACAAATCAGTGTGTCAAGCAATCACAACCCTTAAGGCCAAACACCATGCCTGATACACTAGTAATAGGTGACTTTATAGTCAGACACACTGATGTCCCGCTTACCAGGCTGAGCAAGGAGAGGGTGACTGTGAGCTGCCTGTCGGGAGCTAGGATCTGCCACATAACACACGCACTCAGGTCACTCCAAAGCAAGTACAAATATGACTCCGTCATTGTCCATGCTGGCGTGAATGACCTGAGACGTACCTCCCTGGACTACATGAAAAGAGACATAGAGGAGCTCTCTGATTATGTAGCCCAGGCTGGTATGACCCTGACCCTGAGCAGCATCTTGCCCTCACCAAGAATGATGCCTCAATACAATGACAAGATGATCAGCTTTAATAATTGGCTCAAGTACTGGTGTCATTCTAAGGGGATCCAATGTCTGTCTGCTTGGGTTGACGTTGGACAAGCCACGCTGCTTTGCAAGGGATGGCTTACACTTGTCACCACTGGGCTTCCGGATATTGGCTAAGGCTCTTGCCACCCCCATAGTGCCTTTTTTAGGCAAGGCTCAAAAGACAAACCCACCTCCTTAGAAAACAAAAATGGAAAAAAACTAAGGGCAATGCTGCTCAACGCCAGAAGTCTAAATCTCAAGATGCAGGCTCTTGAAGCACTCCTCAGTATGGAGAACACCGACGTCTGTGCAGTAACAGAAACCTGGTTCAAGGCTCCAGAGAGCACCCCAGCACTACCAGGCTATACCTCGTATCATGCTTTTCAACCCCAAAACCCGGGCCGAACCACAAAGGGAGGGGGAGTGTCCATATTCATCAAGGACACCCACACCTCCAGGTTAGTAGCAACACATGAAGCATCGGAGACCATACAGGTGCAACTAACCATAGGCAATACTGCTATACAACTGGTAGCATGTTACAGACCACCCTCCCAATCACAGGAACCCCATTCAGCCTTTCTGAAGACACTGGAGGATATCAATGTATCACCAAATACCATCATACTGGGAGATTTCAACTACCCTAACATAGATTGGGTGCATTATTCTAGTCCTAACACCCTGGCCCAGAGGTTCCTGGAATTCATAAATTCAAATGCACTGGAACAACTAGTCACATCTCCCACTAGGGGAGATAATATACTAGACCTGATCATCACAAACATGGGGACAAAATGCTCCACACTGGAAGTATACCCTTCACTAGTGAGATCTGACCACAAACTATTCACCCTGGATATACATATTCCACCTACACCCCCAGCACAAAAGACTATAGTGAAAAACTTCTCAAAAGCCGACTTCACTCTTCTTAAGACTGAGATGGTATCCTTTAAGCCCACTGGGCCAGTGGAAACCACATCCCACAATGCTGAATCCTTTACAAATGCGTTATATGGACATCTCCAAGAATGCATGGATCATGCAATCCCAAATAAATCCAAGACCCTCTCCACCAAGGGCAAGCGTCCTGTCTGGTGGACCTCAGCCATAAATAAATTGTATAACAAAAGAAGGAAGCTACTGCACGACAGAGCTAAATCCCAAAAAGAGAAGGCATCTCTGATCAACACTAGCAGAAAGCTACGTTCCCTCATAAAAACATCCAAGGCCAACTTTGAGAGAAAAATCACTAAGGACACTAAAGATAACCACAAGGCCTTCTTCAGCTATGTTAGAAACCTGGGCGGAAACCCTCAGATATGCTCAGAGTTAGTTCACAATGACAAAAAATACACTGAACCCACAGATATTGCCAACATTCTGGCTGACAGGTTCAGTGCAAATTTCTCCCCTCCCTCACCCCCAAAAGATGAAATACTTATCCCAGCTGAATGTAATCTCCCTGTCATCTCAGATTTCCAGGTGAGAGCAGCCCTCAGCAAAGCTAAAAACACAGTATCAATGGGACCTGACAGCATCCCGGGTTGCGTGCTATGTGAACTCCAAGAGGAGCTTAACCCGCACATAAAAATGCTATTTAACCTTAACCTTACCACAGCATATGTACCTGAACACTGGCGTACAGCAACAGTGGTCCCACTCCACAAAGGAGGCATCTCTACAGACCCTGGAAACTATTGCCCCATAAGCTTAACCAGCCTGGTCTGCAAAGCCATGGAAAGAATCATTATGGAACTCATAAACAGAGACATTGGGGACCTACAGGCACTTGATCCCACCCAGTTTGGCTTTGTAAAGGGCAGATCCTGCCTTTTGAACCTGGTTGATTTTTTTGAAACAGTCACTAGAGCTATTGATGAGGGCAAAGCAGTCCATACAGCCTACCTGGACTTGGCTAAGGCCTTTGACACAATACCCCACTCAGGCATCATAGATAAGCTCAGCAGCTAAAATGTAAACCCATATGTCACTAGATGGGTTGCAAACTGGCTAAAGGACAGAACCCATAATGTCAAAATTGGTGGAGCCTTGTCAGACTCAAAGCCAGTCACAAGTGGTGTCCCACAGGGCTCTGTCCTGGGACCCCTCTTGTTTGGCATTTATTTCTTAGATGTTAAAGCAAACATGGGAGGGTTGTGGCTGATGAAGTTCGCAGATGACTGCAAACTAAGCGCCATAGTCGATACACCAGCTGACACATACATCCTACAGAATGGCCTGACAAAAACGGACAACTGGTGCAGGAATCATGGCCTTAAACTAAATGCCAAAAATGTATAGTCATCCCCTTTGGGAAAAACAAGGTACCCACAAATTATCACATAGACAGTAACCCACTGAGTACAGAAAAAGTAATCAGAGACCTGGGGACTCAAGTCGACAGCGACCTCTCATTTGACACCCACATTGCCAAAGTGGTTAGAAAGACATTCTACCTTGCCCACCTTATCATGAAGGGATTCACATCCAGATCAAAGGAGGTCTTTGTACCCCTATACTCCTCCCTTATCAGACCCATGATTGAGTAGAATGCCCCATTTGGTATGTACCTCACCCGGCACCTGCAGCAGCTGGAGAGACCACAAAAGTACCTCACCAAGAGGATCAAGGGTCTCCAACATATGTCTTATTCTGCCAGAATAAAGAAACTCCAGCTCTATTCAGTAGCATACCGCCTGCTCAGAGGTGATCTGTGCCTGACATACAAGGCCATGTCCAATCAGGATCTGATGGACATGCTCCACCTCAAAAGATCCAAATCCATCAGAACCACAAGAGCCAAAGACTTAAACCTCGGCACAAGTATGAATAGAACATGCTGGAGGGATAGATTCATAACCCAGAGGCTTCCCATGCTCTGGAACAGAATCCCAGTTCATGTTAGGTGGAGCCCCTCACTGACACTCTTCAAGAGAAACCTTGATGAGTGGATGGGAGATCGTAGGTTTACCCCGGGGGTCACCTCTGTGTCACTACTAGACAGGGGCACAGTAAACTAATTCACTGATGTATGGGGATTTTCACTGTGTCACTACTAGACAGAGACACAGTATTCTAATTCTATTTGGTACCACTACATGGGGTGGTGAAAGCCATATCACTATGGCTAGGCTTACAAATGCCCACAGGGCAGATAGCCTAGTACTTAACTATGAAACTATGAAACTATTGCTGCTGGGATACTTGCAGCATGACATCACTTTCAGTCACGTGACTTCAGTTCCCAGGCTCACAATCCTCACTGATGCTACATCTAGCTTCTCCCTATGAAAATACAAACCCTTCAGATGTTTGTAGCTGCTAGAAGACATAAAACAATAAAACACATAATACCATGCAGAAGACTCCCTCATTCTAGACATCCTGTCTCCTTGCTGCAGTAAAACTAACTTTTATAGCACCATCATAAAGCAATTTAATTTTAACTATTTTGTTGAAGTTTTGAAAGTTAACCCTCTATGTTCTAGTTCCCACTGTTAAAACATCTACATTTACACAGGTACAATAGTTTATATACATTTCTGTTTTTTTTCCAGTAGGGTACACTTTGGATACATCTTTTAAGCTCAGTATTGTACAAACCCTGTTCAACACACACTTATGTATCAGCAGTTTAACATACGCATAACATACAGATCTAATACATTTGTAAGACAAGCATATGAATCATGTTGACACTCACAAATGACACATGATTATTTACAAAATTCCAGATAGCTGGTCTGGCAGTATTTCCTTTTGTGACATCTATAAACATTATTGTCATATATGCAGGAGCTATTCTGATGCCAAACTGCTTAGTTAAAGTTCATAGTTTGTCTTTTAACATATATCTAAGTGAAATGGTTTGTTCTTGATTTATTTTACACCATATCTGATGACAACTATTTATAGAAGGGTAAGTATCTGTCAGTTTCAGTGGGGAAAGAAATTAACACCAAGCATTACCTTTTCTAGGGTAATCATTTAGCATTGATAACAGATGGATTTACATCCCATATCCAATACTTGATTTACATAAATCAATTTATAAGTATATGCAACTTCTTATTATGCCTCATTAGTATACCTCCATAACATGCTGAAGACATAAATATAAAAAGAGTACATAGTGGACATACACATGAGTCACTTTATTCTTTTTCCTGTGCTAAAAGTATGCCCATGTCAGCTCTTCACTTTTCTGTGACTTGTTTACCAAGAAAAAGATGTTTATAGCAGATGAGAGGAGAGAGAGGTAAAAGGAAACAAAAAAAAAAGAAAAGTGAGGAAAGAAAAAGAAATGATGGGGCAAAAAAGGAAAATGAGAGAAGTCAGGAGGAGAAGATGGGCTGTGGGAAATAGAAGTAAGATACAAAAAGGACCTATTATCAGGATACCTTCCTCTTAACATTCATCTTCGTTCAAACAATTGATCATACGTTCTATAATAACCAAGTTAAATATGCTCCCTTTTGCTCTCTCTATGAATAATTTACTTCTGTAGTAAGCTGCTTGTTTTGGAATTCTTTAACTTCCCCAAAGACAAAGACGGAAAAAACTGCTCAAATATTAAACCAACAAAACACCAAAAAGCAATCTAAAGAGGCAAAAGTACTGAAATAGCGTATTCAGCATGCACTTTATTGCAATGTTGACTTTTCAGTCCACAGTTCCAAATACAGCTCCAAATACATGGGCAAACGTAACTTCACAGTCCATACATCACAGGAACATATACAGTCCACAGTTCCGATTAGCACAGAACAGATGACTTTTCAGCCCACAATTTCACTCGAACATTTTCCATCATTTTTGCCTTATAGGTTATATGGTCCATAATAACGGAACCACCCCCCCTTATCAGGTCTCAATATTTTCAAAGTATTATCATCCCTTAAGTTTCTTAATATACTGTTCTCTTCTTTGGTTAAATTGTAACTAATTTTATTCTTACAGATTTCAGACCCTAATTTATTTTCCATAAGGACCTCAACATTTTTTAGTTGGGGATGAAGGGGTGGGTTGAACATACTTCTCTTCCTTAACATCTGAGTATTCTGAGTGGCATTCTGCCCTTGAAATAAAATTTCCAGATTTTTCTTTCTTAAAAACAACTTCAAATCTATGAGCACCTTATTCATATCCGCTTTTCTGTTAGGTACAAATTTAAAGCCTTTAGATAACAAAGAGAAGTGTCCTTTTTCCAACTCCTTATTACT
This sequence comes from Protopterus annectens, assembly GCF_019279795.1. Lineage (NCBI taxonomy): Eukaryota > Metazoa > Chordata > Ceratodontiformes > Protopteridae > Protopterus > Protopterus annectens. The sequence continues at coordinate 1,294,986,779 of NC_056729.1, read as the reverse complement.
ATAATTGTATATAGTGTGACCTTTATATTTGTTAACACAACCTTGCGACAGTATGCTATCCACACTATATACTGTCCTTGTATTGTCAATTACTATCCCTCCCACTGCTGAAATTGATTCCTGTTGTTCCTTCTGTTGCCCCTTACATTCATGTACCCCCCATAATTGTAGTTTTTTTGATCTTGATAGTTTTTTATTCTTTCCAATCTCCTTAAAGGGGGATATTCAGACATGTCGTTCAAATCACCTATCTCTTCTCTTTCATATATATCATTGACCAACGGTTCATTCTGTCTCTTACCATAACTGTACTCCCCTCCATTCCCATAAGAAAAATATCTAGGCTTGGGATAACTAACTTTATCCTTATATTCTCTAATATCCCTTTCTAAGTTCTTTCTCTTTCTAAAATATGCAGTTTCAATATTTTTTTCTATCTTGTATAATATATCATAATATTGTCTTTGACCTTGTTCAACAGAAAATAATAAATCATCAATTAATTTCTGGTTTATGGCCTCAATGTTTTTATATAAGGTTTCCATTTCACTTTATTCTTTTTCCTGTGCTAAATGTATGCCCATGTCAGCTCTTCACTTTTCTGTGACTTGCTTACCAAGAAAAAGATGTTTATAGCAGATGAGAGGAGAGAGAGGTAAAAGGAAAAAAAAAAAAGAGAAGTGAGGAAAGAAAAAGAAATTATGGGGCAAAAAAGGAAAATGAGAGAAGTCAGGAGGAGAAGACGGGCTGTGGGAAATTGAAGTAAGATACAAAAAGGACCTATTATCAGGATACCTTTCTCTTAATATTCATCTTCGTTCAAGCAATTGATCATACGTTCTATAATAACCAAGTTAAATATGCTCCCTTTTGCTCTCTCTATTAATAATTTACTTCTGTAGTAAGCTGATTGTTTTGGAATTCTTTAACTTCCCCGTCATATATTCTAGGGAACATATCTATATAAATACCACACTAATTAGGAAATATTATTACAACTGCAATAAACTTTACAACTGACAACATAAGCTTTTTGCCTCATTGTTTGCTCCATTCTTCCTCATTTTAGCCACTACACAGCAAACATAGTCCACCTTCCTCTTAATAAAACATTCCAACTAATTTTGGAAATAACAGACCTCATCAGACAGTGGAGTCAAAGGAACAACCATGATACACAATCTTAAAACACAAAAGAGAAGATAACATATAGGTCTCCATATCATTATAGGTATAGTGCCAAGCTCACAAAACATCATAATTCTACTGAAATCTGTCAAACTCTAGGATAGATAGAGAGTAAAGGACAGTCTGGTAAACATCCTCATAACAAGACCCAGCTAATCAATATTTTTAGATTACTACTAGAATTATTATTTACCTTTTGTCATGCCTGAAGTTTCATTGTTTTGCACTGGAAGTAATTATAAGACACAATCCAATGCATGCTTTACATGTATGATCTAATCTATCCATGGACTTGACCATGACCTGCTACGATACTTAAATACAAATAAATCACAAACCATATTTCTTCAAGAAACCTATTTTAGTCATACTGACAAAGATATTTGGAACCCAAGCAATTACTTAATGCTGATACAATTAACATTTGAAAGTAAATGAAGAAGAATTATGATACTGTGGAAAAATATATTGTTACCATAAATGATTCAAAAATGTGAAGATCAAGAATACCTACTAACTTTCATAGTCATGAAATGTAATACTAGAATATGGACCCTTGTTAATCTTTATTGGTTTCCAGATATGGATCTAAACCTAGCCAAAAACATGTGGATATCATACTTAACAATTACAACATTTACCTAATAATGGGAGGGGACTTGTGCTGTTTACTAAATGGTTTAGACTCTAATTCTGGAAGGAAACTGAGATTAACTTTCACTGCTGAATCACTTAAAATGGATATAAATCTTTAAAAGACATATTTAATCTGAGATACATCAAGTCATTAGATGTCACTTGTTATTGTTTTAACTATGCTACCCATACTAGAAAATATAGAATACTAACATCACACGATATAATCTCAAAAGCATTAGGATTTAATATTGTTCCTTGTCCTATCTCTGATTTTAATGCTCTAATTTTAAAATGTGAAACCACCTTTGAAACATTACCAGTTATGACTAGAATACCTACATATATAACAAAAACAAAAAGAATACAAATCCTGTCTTACTACTAAACTGATTAAAAAAAACATTGATGGAATCAACATAGTAGTGGTCTAGAATTTGTTAAAGGAATATGTATTTGGCAAAAACTACCAAGGTAAAAATAAAAATGAAAAGAATGGGAATCAGAGCTTAGTAATCTCCAACTAGAGCTTCAAAAGGCTAAAGCTAGATATGCAAGTAATGATAAATCTACACTAAAAGAAATTGAAAATTGAATTAAAAATACACCAACATTTATCTCAAAAAACAGCCCTAGTACTAGAAAAACTAAAAACAGATTTGTATGCTCTGCAACCTAAACATATGCATAATATAGCCGAAACAGTTAAAATACAATCCAAAAGTAACAGTATTAGAAATAAACAGAATAAAAAAATAAAAACGGATATACAGGCTTTCCAGACATTCTATATGCATTTAGACACTACTGCATGTCAATAAATCATCAAATAAAATGCACAGACTCCAATACAAAATAACATTTTGTTTATTCACTTTCTAGAGAAGATTCCCACTGAATTAAATAAAAGTATAGCAGTAAGTCACTTATAAATACGTTCTGAACAAGATTAAACAACTTAAATCTCACAAAGCCCTGGGCATTGATTAAATAATAATTGAAATATGGAAATTATTCTCTCCAGATATAATTTCTTTATTTCACAAAAACCCTCACCAAAATTCAAAAATGTAATCAATCCCCTCTCATGGAAATATTCTTTAATTACTCTTACATTGAAAGAAAAGAATAATTATGCTTTTCATATAGACCCACATCACTCCAAAACAATAACAACATTTTTTGTTTCAATTTTCACAGATAGATTAAAAAAACTCTACCCATTATAACTGACTCACATCAGACTGGTTTCTTATACCAAAGGCAAACATATGACAATATCAAATGACTATTGTCTCTCATTGACCTAATAAATAACAAAAAGAAGAAATTCTCTTAACTTTGACATTGAAAAGTCTCTGACTCTTTAAATTGGAACTACTTATTTAAGGCTTTAGAATAATTTGATGTTCCACCAAAGTTTATCTTCCTTTTAACAAATATTTACAAAAAAAACAACTTAGCTTATGTGAAGCTAGGACCGTTTATATTTGAATATTTCTCTGTGACTAAGGGTACTAAACAGGGTTGTCCCATAGCTCCTATTTTATTTGTTATAGCTATAGAAATTCTAGCAATTTTAATTCAGACAAATTCAAAAATTAAAGTTATAGAAATATCAAACAAATATAACTGAAAAATCATGTTATTCATGGATGATATTCTATTAACTCTCTCAAACTCACAAACTGTATTAAAATAGACTCTACTATTAAGCAATATCAGTCATATTCAGGTCTTCGCTTTAGTAACTTGAAGTCAAAGTATTTATTTTTAAATAAAAAAATAAAGCTACAAGCAAACCATCACATGCAATCAAACATCATCTTTAGAATAGTTAAGCATTACTGTAACTGAAACAATAGAGGAAATAAGAATTATAACTTATAAAATAATATTAAAAACAATCTCAAAACTAACTTTTGACAAGAATAAGACTCTAATTTCCTTTGAAGATAGACTACAACTAATAAAAGTCTCTCTTTCCCAAAAAAATTATACATTTTACAACCATTCTCTTGCTATCAAAATAAATCCCAAACTAAAGAGATTAACAAGCAATTATTAAAATGTATCTCATTCCCAAATAAACCAAAGATAGTCTTTCAACATCACACCAAACCATAGGATTTAGGAGGAATTAACTTTAAAGATATAGCGATCTATGTTAAAGCAACAATTTTCAAAACTATATAAAACTGGATAGACCCTACCTACAATTCAGTCTGGAAGTGTTTATAGTTTTCATTCCTTAAAAATGAAGAAAACTCAGTAAACAACGTTAGTCAAAACAAATACTTTTACATCACCTATGCAACTATATTCAATACAATCCAGGCATTCAATTGTATTTATTACTGCTTGGTAGTAACTTGATTAAAGTGTAGCTATCATTCTAAGTCTTTTGGATTAAGCACTTGGGCTTCAGACCAGTTGTTTTACATTAGGAAGGTTTGTGGCAGGCACTGTGGTGGCAGGGCAGGTAGCTTTCATCCTTCTAAGTTGGGAACTGCTGATTGAGAGCCCAGTGTCTGTTATTCTTAAAGTGTATTAGTTCTGGTTTAAGCACTTGGGCTTCAGGCCAGTTATTTTACATTAAGAAGGTTCGTGGTCTGCACTCATGTGGGAGAAGAGGCTGGACTCTGCCCTTCTGAGCTGGGAATTTCTGGTTAAAGGTTTGTAGTGCCTGAATATTTGAACTGTATCTTACTGAAATTGGTACACCTTGTTTGCTGTAGCATAGACTAGATCCAGGCCTGCTGAATCTAGCTTTGTTTATATGCTTGTTGTTTGTTTGCTTGTTATTTCCCTGGAACGCTAATTTCACCTAATCTGCGGCTTCTCAGCTTCTGTGGATCACTAGTGATATCTGCATTGCTTACTGTACTTATTTCCTTGTTTCACTTGAAAGAAAGTTACTGTTTGTCATTTTGCATTTAAGTTACCTGTAACACATTGCACTTAAGTTACCTGGCACTTGCTCACTAAAGCAATTATATAAGTAAGCACTAAAAATTAAAAGCACTACACCCTCACTCCCCACTGGCCCTTGTTTTCAATTATTAAGGAATTCCCAATATTATTCTAGCATGTCCAAAGGTCAGTTGTCAATCTCCTCTCCGGTCCAGCTGGTGAATCTGGGAATCTTGAGGCAATGTTACAACTGCCTCATGTACACAGACAACCCTCTCCTCCTCCCAACAAATTCCAACACATGTGAGAGATGCAACCATATAGCCAAACTGGAGGCTAAGCTCTTTCAACTCAGTACTGGCAAAACCAGTCAGGAGGAGAAGGAAACCACACTCACTACAATTTCAGTCTCACATAGACCTACCACGACAGCAAACCAAACACATAATCACACAAAAACATACTCGGAGGCTCTAAATAAAAATCTGCCTAAGCATCAGAGACCTCCAAATCAGACACCCAAGCAACCGCTACCCCAAAACAAAACACATGCAACACATATCTCACAAAGCCAGTGTGCCGAACAGTCACAGCCCTTAAGACTAAACACACCTGATGCACTTGTAATAGGTGACTCTATCGTCAGGCACACTGCCGTCCTGCTCACCAGGCTGAACAAGGAGAGGGTCACGGTGAGCAGCCTGTCGGGCACTAGGATCCGCCACATAACACAAGCACTCAGGTCACTCCAAGGCAAGTACAAATATGACTCAGTCATTGTCCATGCTGGTGTGAATGACCTGCGACGTACCTCCCTGGACTACATGAAAAGAGACATAAAATAGCTCTCTGAGCATGTAGCCCAGGCCGGTATGACCCTGACCTTGAGTAGCATCTTACCCTCACCAAGAATGATGCCACAATATGAAGACAAGATGATCAATTTCAACAATTGGCTTAAGTACTGGTGTCATTCAAAGGGGATCCAATGCTGTCAGCTTGGGATGATATGCTCGACAAGCCATGATGCTTCGCTAGGGACGGCTTGCACCTGTCACCCCTGGGCTTTCGGATAATGGCAAAGGCTCTTGCTACACCCATAGTGCCTTTTTTAGGCAAGGCTCAAAAGACAAACCCACCTCCATAGGTATCACAAGGGATAAGAAACTAAGAGTAATGCTACTCAATGCCAGAAGTCTAAACCTCAAGATGCATGCACTCGAAACTCTCCTTAGCAGGGAGAACATTGATATCTGTGCAATAACAGAAACCTGGTTCAGGGCTCCCGAGAGCATCCCAGCACTACCAGGTTATACCTCATACCATGCTTTTTGGCCCCAGAACTTGGACCGAACCACAAAAGGAGGGGGAGTATCGATATTCATCAAAGATACCCACACCTCCAGGTTGGTGGCAAAGCACGAAGCATTGGAGACTATCCATGTGCAACTAACAGTGGGTAAAACTGCCTTCCAGTTTATAGCCTGCTACAGACCACCCTCTCAAACCCAGGAACCCCACTCGGCCTTCCTGAGAACACTGGAAAATATGAAGGTCTCTCCAAACACCATTATATTGGGCGACTTCAACTACCCAAATATAGACTGGGAGCATTACTCTAGCTCCAACACCCTAGCCCAAAGGTTCCTAGAATTTATAAACTCAAATGCTATGGAACAACTTGTTACCACTCCCACAAGAGGGGAAAACATACTGGACCTGATCATCACCAACATGGGGACTCTATGCTTCAGACCAGAAGTGTATCCCTCACTGGTAAGATCAGACCATAAACTAATCTCACTGGATATTCACATCTCGACCCCACCCCCTGCCCAGAAAACCACAGTGAAAAACTTCTCTAAAGCAAATTTCACACTCCTCAAAACCGAGGTGGAATCCTTCAAAGCCCCCGGGCCTGTGGAAAATACGGCCCAGACCGCAGAATCCTTTATAAACACATTCTATGAACACCTTCAGGAATGCAAGGATCATGCGATCCCAAATAAAACCAAGACCCAATCCTCCAAAGGCAGACGTCCTGTCTGGTGGAACCCAGCCATAAACAAACTATACAATAGAAGGAAGAAGCTACTAAATGATAGAGCAAAATCCCAAAAAGGGAAGGCATCACTGATCAGTATTAGCAAAAAACTACGGGCACTCATAAAATTGTCTAAGGCCAGCTTGGAGAGAAAAATTGCACAGGACACGAAGGATAATCACAAGCCTTTCTTTAGTTATGTTAGGAACCTGGGTGGTAATTCCCAGATATCCTCAGAATTAGTCCAAAATGACAAAAAATACACTGAACCCACAGACATTGCCAACATCCTAGCTGACAGGTTCAGCGCAAACTTCTCCCCACCAAAAGGGCAAATATCTATCCCAGCAGAGTGCTGCCCCTGACATCTCAGATGCTCAGGTAAGAGCCGCCCTCCAAAGCAAAAACACAGCATGAATGGGACCAGGCGGTGTCCGGGCTGTCCTACATGAACTCCAAGAAGAGCTAAACCCAAACATAAAACTACTGTTCAATCTCAGCCTTACTACAGGATATGTGCCCAAAGAGTGGTGTACAGCAACAGTGGTCCCTCTCCATAAAGGTGGTGACTCAACGGATCCTGGAAACTATCACCCCATAAGCCTGACTAGCTTGGTCTGCAAAGCTATGGAAAGGATCATCATGGACCTCATAAATAAAGATATTGGGGACCTACAGACACTGGATCCCACCCAGTTCGGCTTTGTTAAGGGCAGATCCTGCCTCTTAAACCTGGTTGATTTCTTTGAAACAGTCACCAAGGCCATTGACGAGGGGAAGGTGGTCCACACAGCCTACCTGACCTCGCAAAAGCCTTCGATACAATACCCCACTCGGGCATTATAGATAGGTTCACCAGCTTAAATATAAATCCCTATGTCACTAGATGGATTGCAAACTGGCTCAAGGACAGAACCCACATGGTTAGAATTGCTGGAGCCATGTCAGACTCCAAACCAGTTACAAGTGGTGTCCCACAAGGCTCAGTCCTGGGACCTCTCTTGTTCGGTATATATTTCTCGGAGGTACAGGCCAACACTGAAGGACTGTGGCTGACCAAGTTTGCAGATGACTGCAAACTGGGTGCCATAATTGACTCTCCAGCCGACACAAGCATCCTCCAAAAGGGCCTCATAGAAACAGACAACTGGTGCCAGAGCCATGGCCTCAAGCTAAATGCCAAAAGTGTATAGTCATCCCCTTTGGCAAAAACAAAGTGCCCACAAATTACCACATAGGTGGTAATCCATTAAGTACAGAAGAAGTAATTAGGGACTTGGGGACCCAAGTTGATAGCAATCTCTCATTTGACAACCACGTGGCCAAAGTGGTTAGAAAAACATTTTATATAGCCCAGCTAACATGAAGGGATTCACATCTAGATCAGGGGAGGTCATTGTGCCTCTTTACTCATCCCTCATCAGGCTCATAATTGAGTACAATGCCCCTTTTGGAATGTACCTTACCAGACACCTGCAGCAACTGGAAAGACCCCAAAAGTACCTCACCAAGAGGATCAAAGGGCTCAAACAGATTCCATATGCTGCCCGGTTAAAGAAACTCCAGCTCTACTCAGTGGCATACCGCCTGTTCAGAGGCGATCTGCACCTGCCGTATAAAGCCATGTCCAACCTGGAATTAATGGACATGCTGCACCTCAGAAAATCCAAATCCCATCAAGCTACACACTCGAGAGACTTGAACCTCAGCACTGAAATAAATAGGACATGCTGGAGGGACAGATTCATAACCCAGAGGCTCCCTTCACTCTGGAATAAAATCCCAATCCAGGTTAGGCAGAGTCCCTCATTGACTCTCTTCAAGAGGAATCTTGATGAGTGGATGGGAGATTGTAGGTTTACCCCGGGTATCACTTCTGTGTCACTGTTAGACAGAGGCACAGTATACTAACCTCGAAAAAGGGCATAGCAAAATAAATTTAAAATGGGTGGCGAAAGCCAAACACATTCCGGCTAGGCTTATAAATGCCCTAGGGCAGATAGCCTAGTATGAACCTATGAACCTATGAACCTATGAACAACCACTTTACTTCCTTGCCATCCAACTATATAAATTACATCCTGAAAACATTTAAAAATACACCCCCAGATTCACAAATCCTCTGTGTAAGACTTAATAAGTCTTACTCGGAGGGCTGCAGTTGAATGGTATGATGTCAGCGTGCCATGAATATGCATGAGGGCATGCTGACTTAACCATAAATCTTACATGGACCGTGTAAGAAAGCAGGGGGCGTGTCTGACTGCTGAGCAGTCTAAATGTCCATGCCCCTGCAAGTGTTGAAAATAAAAGGAAATAAACAAGAGCGAGTCCACTCAAATGTCCCTGCACCCAACACCTCACTGTCTGATATTGTAAACCCCCATCACAGTTCTAAAACGCATAACATAATTTTTTTTAAATTCCCAAAATAGCTGCCCGTATTTTCTCGTGTGTGCATTGGTGTGCCCATTGCTTAGCTAGAGTTAGCAATTCTGACATGGAAGAGCATAACAAAGAATGTTAAATCGCAATAGCGTAATGGTAGAGCGTTCGCACAAAGAAGAGGCATTCACGGTTGGAGTCCCACCACTCCCCTTCATATTTATTTTGTATCCCACCACTCCACTTCATAAATATTTTCTAAATCAGTATACTAAATAATACCTGACAAATATGTTTAAATATTACTAAAAAGCAATGAAATGGCCAATGTATCAGTGAACAAAATAAATATTTTAAAGGATCCTGATATAAAATTGCCTGCAGTTAAGCAGCGCTTCACCCAGCGCAATAGAGTTGCCCATAGTTTAATAGCGCTTCACCCAGCACAATAGAGTTGCCCATAGTTTAATAGCGCTTCACCCAGTGCAATAGAGTTGCCCATAGTTGAATAGCGCTTTACCCAGCGCAATAGAGTTGCCCATAGTTGAATAGCACTTTACTCAGTGCAACAGAGTTGCCCATAGTTTAACAGCGCTTTACCCAGCGCAATGTGTTTGCGTGGATGTGCGCACTGGGCCAACCAGGGCACCGTAGGGCACCGAGGAGCAACGTAAAGCAAAGGTGCTTAAATGCAGCCACACCCCCTAGCCTGTCTGGATAGTATGAACATAAAATATTTGACAAGGTTCGAACTCAGGACTCTGTGCATCAGAAGCAAAGTACAGAACCACTAAGCCATGATAACATAGGAGAAACAGCCACCATTAACTTTCATATACTTACGAATGGTAGTTTAACCATTACTAAGCAGGTCTGCAGTCAGCCGAGAATTATACAAAATGGCCAATCACAACAAAGTGGGGGAAATGCGGCATATTTAAGCCCTGAAGGTAGGAATACATGCCATAACTGATTGTAGCTCACATCTGCAGTTAGAATGTCTGCTGTCGGAGAGGGAATATGCTTCCGAGTGCAACGTTGGGGCATCGAGGAGTCCAAATACATGGTTTGGCTCCTTGTCCACCGTCACGAGTCAAGACTCCTGCAGGGTCAGTTCCAAGGGACGGAGTACAAGGCAGAGGCTTGGAACCGGTTAGCTCATGACCTCACCAGTGCCACAGGCATTCCTTGGACTGGTGAGCAGGTCCGTCACCACCATGCAGACCTTAAGAGACGAAAGCAGGACCGCCTGAACCAATGGATACAGGAGGCCTGTGGGATGCAGGATGCCCCAAAACTGAGTATGTAGCCATGGAATGCAGTATGTAAGAATTGATAATGGAGTATGTATAATGGATAGGTATGTCTCCATATCCCTTCATTTACTTTACAGCTGCAGGTGACCGTGCTAAGAATCAGCAAGCCTATGCTGATAGGCTGCTAAGGCTGCGCCACCAGGCAGGTTAGTGATTATTCTGCATGTATTGTTATATAAAATATGGGAGAGAGCATGAAAGAAAGTGTTGTAGACCAATAATACAGCCATAAAATTGCATGAATAAGTCCTCTGCATGTACTGTCAGATAAAAACATCAGAGAGGCAGAAAAAGAGTGTAGTAACCCATTAAGAAAGGTAACATATGTCTGGAATAATATCTCTGCAGGTGCTGTTATATAACATAAGTGAGTGAGCCTGAAAAAAGATTTTCTAACCTATTAATAAAGGTATAATATATCATGAACATGTCTGCCATATACACTGTTAAAACAAATAAAGGAGTGAGCCTGTGGAAAAGTGTATAATTTCATTAATAAAGGTCTAAAACCCAGAGTGTGTCTGTGTCACAGAGACTGAAATGTTGTTGTACCCTTGCATTATACAAACAGTACTGTTTGAAAAGGTGCTGGCAACCCAGAGTTGTGCAGTCCCATATAAAGTGGGTGATGGAAGTGCTAGTAGCTGTGAAACATATATACAGTCCACAATAGTCAGTTACTGGCTGGCATGAATAAGTAAACCTGGCACATGTGTAGCATGTAATTTTTCCCCAGAAATGTGAGTGTTTGTCAAGAAATGCAGGGTTCTGTACAAATCGAAGTGAAAATGTCATGTGAAAACATTCCAGATATGTAAATAAAGAAATATAAATGCAATCAAGAAATATGTAGCAGTAACATCTGCATCCTGGACAGTTAGTATGTCAGATATAGGTCAGGCATATATTGAACTAGCCAAACCCATTACACAACCTAATGTATGGTGGCAAGTTTAATAATACACGTAGGGGATATACACTTGCAGTCACTAGGAATGTAGTGTAGACTAAAAGGTCATTATAAGATGTTAACCAAGGTTTTTTCTACACCCTACTGTATGTGCATAAACCATGCAATTCCACACCTCAATGGGTATGTGTAATCTTAAATATTTGTTGGAACATATGTCCTATTCTTCTATAAATATTTGCATTCACGGTGATGTATGTGCTCTGTTTAAACACCACAATCATGGTGGCCTGTTGCTACCAAACATCCCTGCATGCTGTTGGAATAACCACTGTGGTTCAATATATGCATGTGTTATGCTTGCTGTTCAACTGTTGTACCCTTGGTTTGTTGGGTTAATGGGAATATCATTGCATGCTGTTATAACTAATCTGGAATGCTGTTTCGCTTATGTTGTAATTAAACACACCTAATCACAAAACGTATGGGAAGGCCAGTCCCAGCAGACCCACCTGTCCCTCCTCAGCCAGCGAGTGCACCTGGCACAGGCAGGTCCAGTGCCTAGCTCGGGCTCCCCTCCTCTGTTGGTCCTGTGCCACCTTCGGGTGGAAGCACTGCAGGGGATGGGGCTTGTCCCCTCGTGCAAGCGTGGGTGGAGAAGGGTAAACTGTCACCCTTCAAAGGATCCGGGCTGTGGTCCATAGGAAAATCCATCATTCAGTCGCTGATCCCCTATGCCAGCTTGAGGCGAGAGTGGCGCATCTCATGGGTGAGCCTGCCCATCCTACGCAGCCCCCAGCACAGCCACCCTCGGGGCTGTGAAGGTTCAGTGGTGACTGCCCATGGGTGGGGATCTCATTTCCACTGTTACCATCTGTGGGCTCATGGGCTTGCAATTCCCAAACATCTGACCCCATCAATTGTGTTCACCCACCCCATGTGTCATACACCGCCCCTGTATGCATCTTGTCTGTCTTGTCTGTGTACCTTCCCAACCTACCTCCCCGGACATACCTACTTCCTCTACCTCACTTCCCACTCTCACCTGAAAAAAAAAAAAAAAGGGCAATCTGTACCCACAAAAAAATTACGCTCCATACATAGCTGCCCATTTTGCACACATGTCAATCAGACAAACATGTAAGCTGATAATTAGAATTGGCAGTACAACATACTTTGTTGTCCTCACCCCTCTCCCAAGGGTGGAAGGTTTCAAATTTCACTCCAAATTCATTGCATATGCACAGCTGTTGCTGTTAAAGAAATGGGCAGCTATGGACCTTCCCTACACCCGTCCTGCACATCCTGAGCTTGTTTACCTACTGTGTGCCCCACTTTGTGCCCCTTTTTCACCACTTTCCTATCTCCCCATTTTCTTTTCTTTAAAAGAAATTAGCGCGGGGGTTAGCGGGAGTAAGCACTTTTAAGCAGTAGTAAGTGGGAGTAAGCGAGTGTGTGCATGTGTACGCTTATCTAAGCGTCGCTAAGCACCAAGCAAACCTATGCAAACCCTCTTACAACTGCTTAAAAGTGCCTTAGTCACTCTATGGCAGGGCCCTTGTTCTGCTGAGCAGCAAAAGAAAAAATCTCTGCCAGTCTCAAACCCCAGACCATTGACACAATAGACTGCATAAATTACCACTAAGCCACAGCAGATATACAAATAACTTGGTTCTGAAATAAATATAGCATGCATTACAATGAGGGGATGTAAATGGAAATTAGGAATGGTATAACACAAATCCTTTTCCGTGGGTCTTTACCAGCAGTGGTTGTGGAATTGCATGACATGACTATGAAAGGAGAATCAGCCATCCTAGCAGGGAATAATGTTACAGCAGCACCTTACAAACACCACACAGTATCAGACCAGGATTAATACTGGCCACAGGAATACAGTGCAATAACCACATTTGTATGGCAGTTAATTGTGTAAGTGAGAAAGAAAGTATATACTCCCATGTATCCTGTGTTAGCATTTGGAGGGGTGTGTACATGTCTACACTGAGATGTGTGTGCTGGAAGCAGCAACATTCAGGTTTCAGTACAACATGCATATAACTGGCTACAACCCTAGCATCACATAAGAGACATATACCAACCTTCAGACTGACACAACGGTATCTAGAGCAAACAAGCATGGGCCCCACCTTGAAAATCTGAAAGGGCTACGCCTACCTAACCTAGCATTTTATAGCAGTGGGCTGCAATCAAAGTGAGTAATGCAATCACTAAACAGCAGGCTGCATGCAATTACTGAATGGTGGGCAGCAATTGGTGCAGAGGCTGTCACATGCACAAGTGCAGATACCTAGAAAAGCAGGCTGTACCTGCAGTCCACACATGCAATTATATAATTGTAGGTGCTGTGAGATAGAGAGTAAGAGAGAGAGAGAGAGAGAGAGAGAGAGACAGACAGAGACACAGACACTGACAGAGACAGAACAGAACAAAGTGAGAAATAGAGACAGAACATTGAATAGAGGGTGAAAACCAAAAAAAAAAACACCAATAAAAAAAAAAATACAAAACTGTAACACACTGAGCAGGGAAATACTAAGGTAAGGTATGTAACTCACATGTATGTGTTGGCATGTTATAGATGTTCCTGAAGAGTACTCTACACACTGCAAATCATCCATGTGTGGCAGCAGTATGTATCTATCTGTATCTGCACATGTGCATAGGGCAAGGGACATACTGGAACTGTTAGTGAAGGGTGGACAGATATCTGTCAGTGAAGGTTGATATGTGCATATGTCCATGTAGGTCATAGTGTGTGGCTTAGAAAACAGCATGCAGTGTGCAGGAGCAGCCGTAGGTCAACCGGTACCCTAGGCAAAAGGGCTCCATGGCACCCCCTACCACACTTCCTGGTGCCCCGATCCTTGTCTTACTACACCACATAAATAGTGGAAAAGCACCCCTGCTAGAGCGGTGCCCTAGGCGGCCGCCCAGTTGGCCTATGCCTAAGGCCAGCTATGGTAGTGTTGATATATGTCATGTGGTGGTTAAATGCTGTGGGACAGATTTGTCAGATCTGCTGTGTTACAGCAAGTGAGGCCTGCCAATGCTACAAGGGCTGCAGGCACCCACATGCATTCTGCACAACACCGTGCAATTTAATCACATACCTGTACATACCACAACTGTCGCATAAGTGATATCCCCACCATGAAAGGTGGACTGTACATGTGCCTATATGTACATCCATGTGTACAGCAATGGATGTGTACATATATGTGTAGAGACATGCATGTATATCATATATATATATATATATATATATATATATATATATGTATACACACACATATAGAGTGAGAGAGAGAGACAGACAGACATGGATTCATATGTACCACAACAGGTGTGTGGTGACCAAGGCATGGACTGTAGACAAGTGTTGGTACTGCAGTGCCATTCCACCTTCCCAAAACAGTGTACCCATTAACTACCACATAGGTAGAGATCTACCTAACAGTGAAGGTGTGATAAGGGAACATGGGACACAGGTGGACAGTAGCCTCCACTTTGATAAAGACAGTGCCACACTACACCTGTAATCTGTCTGTGTGGTATGTGTCATGACAACAAGTGTGTCAGCTATGGAAGTATAGGGTAGAGTTCTCCTCTACTCATCACAATGCCCTGTGTGGTATGTACTTCACATGACAACTACACCATGCGAACAGGCCACAGACAGACCTCCCAGAGGGTAATACTGGCTGCAAACAGATGCCCTATACAGACTGACTCACAAAACCACAATTACACTGTATTGCATACTGGCCACATAGAGGTGACCTCTGCCGGACATACAGAGGTATGTCACACCCATAGCTGGGTGACAACCACCATGGCAACATATCACAATCCCTCTGGGATACACGGTCTAGGGCTCTAAACCTTGTCAGCTCACTAAACGGCACATGCTGGAGGGATAGGTTCCCATCTCAGAGATATGCCATACACTGGAATAGACCACATAGCAATAGCAAACAAGGCTCCTCCTTAGCAGTTGTTGTAAATACCCCTGATGATTGTGTGGGAGATTGGTAATACACCCCAGGAAACACCTCTGTGGTTCTGGTTAGCAGGGGCAAGTGAAATAAAAGTACATGTGTGTCAAAGGCCAGGGTAGCATATGGCTAAGCTGCCGTAGGCCCTAGGGCCAATAGCATATTACCTACCTATGACACTATGCACTCACACATGTACTTAATGCAATAGCTGCTATGTGAGGTTGCATAAGTGTAACGCTGAATGTGTGCAAGGTCTGTAAAGGTGTGATAGCTTAGTGTGATGTTGTATCTGACATGGTAGTATCTATCCTAGCTGTGAGGACAGCAACTGATGTGTAATGTACTGTTAGGCAGACATAGTAGTATGGCAGATGATGTGTCGTAGTTCTCCATTGACGAATGTGGTGTCTCATTGTAGGCTAAAGCAATACATGTATGCTTAGTGAGTGGTACTGCTGGTGAATCCATCACCAGTATGAACTGTAGTACTACCTAAAGCTGTAGGCCTAAATAACACAGTATGGTGTGTGTTCACATTGCTTGGAAACACTGTCATGTGTGTTTCCTGTAGTCTCCACAGAGAACAGAATGCAGACATAAGGGTGTGTAAGTAGTGGCACGCAGTACCGTATGGTACACAGGTAATGCTCATCTGTGCTGGCATACAGTGGTGCGTTGTATGTATGCCTGATGTGTGTGTGATTATGCCTGTACAATGGCTGCAATCATATGTGTGTTACAGGGTAAATGTGTGTATCCAGCAACATATATAGTCTGTTACAGCAGTATGCCACCTATAGTAACAACTGGACACATCTGTTAGGCAGGGCTATGGCATCAATGACTAGGGTGGTTGATTGGTACTACTGTACCTGTACTATACATCCATTGCAATGGATGACATCTCTGTTTGTGCATCTGTGTGACATACACCCCTGTCTTGAGGTTGTGCAATGTGTCACAAACAGTGTGTCGGGTACTGTTGTATAGTGGTGTGATATATAGAGTCTGCCAGGCAGTGTTAGTTAGTTGTGGCCTGAGAACCAATAAGTGGTATTGAATGTGTGCAACCTCTGACAGATAATAAGATGGTATATATGGCAGTAAAGTGATATCTGTGGGTAAAGGTGTAAAGTGTGACACAGGACACTCTCACACATATTGTTCATATCTTTTTCATCCAGATGGCCCACCACCGCAACCCAGCGTATACAGCGGATGAGCAAGAGGTGATACTCGACAGCCTATTGCAGTAGTACACAATGCTCTTCTCCAGAAGCAGCCAGCACCAGCAGGAGTGGACTGCACTGTGGCAGGAACTTGTTAGACGGGTAAATGACATAGACATGCATAACTGGACATATGAGCAGGTACGCCATCACTGCAGTGATTTAATTAGACAAGTCCTGCAGTGTGCATCTGATATCCAAAGACAGCAGCTTGCCACAGGTGGAGGTTTGGCAATTCATCCCCCCCTCACTAGAGCGGAGGAGCTGCTCCTAAGCATGGTGGCTCCTGGACAACAGCTACAGCAACCACTGACATGTGTTGTAATAAAGGCTGGAGCCACCCAGCACATCCACCTGGAGCAAGCAGGTAACATGCCCAATCTGTAGACTAAAGTTAACTGTATTGTTAGATTATGTGTACGTGAGATGTGTACTGTGTGTTTAGCAGTTCAGCTGCCTAGTGTTGTGCAATACGGATAGTTTGAATGATATCCCTACACCTGTGACTGTTGACTGTTGTTGTACTGCAGTCTAGCATACCCACTGTAGCAATGCCACAGTTGTGGCCACTGACGAACCCTCTCATATTCTCATAGGTCCCTCTGGTGTGATGGCAGGGCAGCCGATCCATGCTGGTGAGTGTGTTATACCTGCAATGTTGGTAATGAAATATGCATGTCATAGGTGAGGTGTAGGCCATGTACATGTAACACACCTACGCATAATGCATGCCATGCATGTTTGCTGTGAGACATGCACAGCTCAGTAATATCAGTAGCTGCCTAACTGACATGCAATACACAGAGCATGACACACAGTTGTGGCAACCCCGTACTGCACATTGGATAGGCATAGTTGCAACACCTGTACACAACATAACACATTTATCACATGCAGTACACAAAGTCATGCTACATATGGCGTAACCACACACCTGCTGTAAGGTCACACTTCAGTATCCCACATGTCATCCACACACACATGATATACCTCGGGGGTAGAAGCCTTTCATGGGGATGTGCAACACTCTTCAACACATAACAGTCATCTGAGGCAATGCTCCCTACTGGGCACCTCATACACCCATGTACAAAGTGGCTGTGCAATAGTGAATGTATCCATGGCACTGCATTTCAGGTACAGCATGCTAGGCGGTGGCCTGTCACACAGTAGTAGCCATGAGTGACCACAAGATGCATGATGATGATGATGGCACATGGTACTACACCCCATCCGGTTACAGTGACCACAGTACTACACATAGCACTCTTTGCTGTGCACCTCATTGTTCTGTGTGTGCAAACATATGCACCTATACACACCATGCATAGCATGTTGTGTGTGTGCTTACATATGCTAGTGTACACATTCTGCACATCAGTCACCATCTGTACAAAGAGTCACATATATGTCCTGGAATGCTATTGGGTGTATAGGTCACATGGCACACATTGCGTATGTGTTGTGTTTAATGTTGCAGTCATGTAGCATGCCATGTCATGGCTGGCACTGACATATCTGCAATATGTCCCACACTCACCATAACCACTGTACAATGTCCATGTCAAGCATTGGGATTTCTTCACGTCTACATGAACCACTCATCCCATGTCTGTACATTACATGTATTCGCTACACCTGTGCCCACTATTATGTGCTATGGGCACATACACTGTCATCAGACATGGCAATCTATGTGTCACACAGATAACACATGCAGCCATGGTATGTATACCATTGAGTGATGGTGCACATGACATTGCAGAGCAGATAATACTTGCACAGCAATGTTGTGTCCATGTGCACACTCTGTTCCAGGGTGTACCCAATCACTGAACAACTACACACATGCATCAAAGCCATGTATAATGTCATTAGATAGGGCTGTCTACACTTGCACTGCATGGTCTTCAGCAACACATATTCTGCATGCTGACACGTGTGTGGTGACTGTTTGCCTTGTGATACTGTCACCCACTATCACCCACTATTGTGTATGTGTTGGATTGCTGGTGTGTGTGTGTGTGTGTGTGTGTGTGTGTGTGTATGTGCTGTGGTGAGCAGTGTATTTATATGCATGTGTGCATGTGTGCATGTGGGAATGTGTTCATGTGTGCATGTGTGCATGTGTCCATGTGTCCATGTCTTCATGTGTTCATGTGTGCATGTGTGCATGTGTTCATGTGTGCATGTGTTCATGTGTTCATGCGTTCATGTGTGCATGTTTGCATGTTTGCATGTGTGCTAACATCATGTACAGATTGTAAAGTGTGTTTCCTGTCTTCCTTCCACAGGTGCTGAGTTAGGGGTGTCTGAATGCAGCAGGGAACCTGATGTCACTGCCACTGATAGTGGAGATGATGAGACATGTATTATGGCATAGGAAGGTCTGACAGGGTCTGTCGTTGGTCCACCAATCGACACTACACAGCGGTCAACCCTATCTATGCGCACACTCATACTGCCAATACATCTCTCGTCACCAATGGCCTTAGCTGAGGGACAGCATACAGTTGGCATTGACCAGGAGAGTGTGGTACCTATGGCATGTGCATCCCCTCACAGCAGCCATAGCCGGATTACTGGAATGGTACCACATAGGCGGATGTCCAGGGGTTCTCAGGGGAGCACCACTGGTCGTATTGCCCCTGGCAGACATGCCCCCAGAGGTATTACAACCTCCAGCATGTTCCAGGCTGTAATGCAGGCACAGGCACATATGGAATGGTACACCTGACAGGGTCTAAGAGTGCAGAGGGCCCATTACACTGCTATCAATGACAGCATCCATGACCTTGCCGGTGCCATCCGGAATTACACCGAGGTCATTGATAGCCATTGGAGGGAGACATTAGATGTCCTCTACGATGTGTTAGCCATGAGCCAGGACCATGCGGAATGGATGGGAAGCTGACGCGGATGCATGCCAGCAACAGCATCAGCTGGCAGTCATCGCGGATGGACCACGGATCACAGCTGCTCCCATAGTGGCAGTACCAGCCCTAGCAATGCTGGGGCTGGCCTGTCCATTGACCATCCTACT
This sequence comes from Protopterus annectens, assembly GCF_019279795.1. Lineage (NCBI taxonomy): Eukaryota > Metazoa > Chordata > Ceratodontiformes > Protopteridae > Protopterus > Protopterus annectens. The sequence goes on along the minus strand of NC_056729.1, from coordinate 1,294,967,093 downwards.
AGACCATGTGCACGTGGCACTGTCCAGTCCCAGCAGGGACATGGGTCCAGTCATCATACCTCTGCCTCTGATGACAGCACCCAGTCAGGGTTGGTACCCGATACTGCCCGTAGCACCCCTGCTAGGCACAGGTACCGTGTCCATGGCTGGAGACAGTGATCTGTACGGCCTAACAGGTACAGTCTGTGGCTGTCCCACAACCGCCCGTATATGGCAGCCACATGGTGGAGTTGTGTGCATGCAAACACACACACATTTACCATACAACTAGGGCTCACACATACACACACACACATTACATCAACATTGGCCCATGCAGTACTGTTGTCCCTCACACACACACAGACACACACACACACACACACACACACACACACACACACACACACACACACACACACACAGACATGCCGATTGGATGGGTCAATGTCAGGCTCTGACAAACCTACAACACACCCAGTGCATATGATGACACCTGTGCCACCTCCTGTCATCTGTAACATTGATGCAGGAACAGGCTAATATGGTAATGATGCACAGGGTGACATTATAGCAGTGTAGCAATAGTAAAAGTTGACAACAGGAAAGTGTAATGGTATCCTTGTAGGTATACCTGAGCAGGCATTATGCATCACAGCTGTGATAGTCATTGTAGCATTGTTTACACCAGTGTTAGTCATGAGTATGTAATGTCCACCCATATGCCACTTGGCTGAAGTGTACAGTGTTGCCAGCATGTGTTAGTGAGTGGACAGTACATGTGCGATGTGTGCATTACAAATTAGCGGGTGTACATCTGTGAACATGGTGTGTGCGAACTGTCTGCATGTACATGCATAGTGGACATGTGGGATGAGCGACATACCCTGTTCTACACATTGTTAACATCTCATGGTATCTTTCGATGGCCAGTATGCATTCTACTACAGATATGTACTAACATGGGTACACATGTGTGTATGACATGGGTTGGTTCTATGCTGTGGGTGATACTGTTGATATCTGTCAATGATTTGCAGTCTGGTAGTATACACCATCTCAACAGCATGACTATAACCAATCATTAAATGATGTCCTGACAAATGACTCACAGTTGTAGGGAACTCATTAACAGCTGGATCCTTCCAGTACTATACAATAACAGTAACCAGTGGTATTGACTGCCACACATTCCTGGGACCACACCTGTGTGACATATAGCCTACTTAGGTACATGCAAATAAACTAGGGATATGTCCATCAACATCTGGAAATGCATGCATTGGCCTACACTGCATTCCCTGGATGGGACACATATCCTACACAAGGGTATCATACAGACAGATACCTGTTGTCCAATACATGCTGTATAGCAGTAAGCCGTCTATGGCATATTCATCCACATTTACTATACATACTATCCCGACAGTACCACATAAGTGGTAGCCCTCAACATGTATGTTGGGTACCAATGTGTACAGACAGACACGTGTTATGTCATCTGTCCCTTAGTATCCACATAGCCATAAGTATTGTGGGGTCCCTCGGTGTTTCACATAACACATTAGGGGCCTGCATGCATATCCACAGGGCTGGTGTACGCCTATAATGACTATCCGTTATTGTCAGTCATTGTTGTGTATGAACATGTCTGACATATAAAATAAAACTACTAAAAAAGCCAAATAACTGAAAAATGACTAAAGAAAAATCAGTGAGTAACAGCTCTACTTTCGTAAAATTTAATAAACACAATCCAACTTCTCTAGTGCCTCGGCCACAGCCTTTACAGAGAACAGGTCTGACATATACCCTGGCAATTACCCTCACTCACAGTACTCTATAGTACGTGTCATGAGTGTGTGTGGCAGAGATGTCCTTGGCCACGGATCACTACATTGGCCGGGCTTGACACAGACATACATATGTGACCTATGATTTGTGAAGCAGTGGCACAATCTGTCGATGGTTACAAATGTATTCATGTCATATGCAGGCTTCACACCTATGTACTGATTGAGGTCACATGCACACATATTTATTTGACCCGCAGATACCCGATGTGTGCAATGCACATACTGTTTGAAACATATGTCATACCATAGTAAAAGCAAAACCCACACTGTACTGCCCTCCTGTGGCACACACACTTGGTGTTTGCAGGACTCAAACCCCTACCTATGTTATGATACTAGAGAGATATGCATTAACATGGTGCACTATCTGCATTACTGGGCGGTTTATGTTCTCCTTGAATATTTGTAGGATGCTGACATCATCAGACTTTCCAAAGAGGGATGTACCTCTTTTAATGTGTTTTCCCAGTCTCCAAAAAGGCTACTCCTCTCAAAGGAAACCACACACATACACCCCCCCCCCAACACGGCGCTCTATATGCATTACTGGGTGGTTTATGCTCTCCTTGAATATTTGTAGGATGCTGACATCATCAGACTTTCCAAAGAGGGATGTACCTCTTTTAATGTGTTTTCCCAGTCTCCAAAAAGGCTACTCCTCTCAAAGGAAACCACACACATACACCCCCCCCCACACACACACAGTAGCATGCTTGGGAACCATGATCTGCACATGAACATACCACAGTTGGAAGGGTTGTGTGTTTGTCGGTTTCCAATAGCTCTGTTCATCACGTCTGCCATGATGCACTCCATGGCCTTGCAGATCAGACTTTATAGGCTTACTGGACTATACTTCCCATGGTGTGTTGTCCACCCACACATGTGGGGAGTGCCTTATGTTGCTGTAACACATTTGACGGTTCCAGGTCCTGTGGAGTGGGTGCAGCTCAACAGACTGTTTGTTCTATAGTGAATGCATGACACATATTGTTGACCAATGTAATCCAAGTGCTGCCATGGTTTTGGATTTGGGGGGAGCTGTTCAGCCATTCTACAAGTGATATCTCCTGGTATGATGTCAGGGACTATCGTCTGTGGGTGGTGGGTATGTATACATGGGCCTGTCTGATAGGATGTTGACAATGTCAGTAAGGTACAGTTGTCCCTGACTCAGCACATATATGCGTGTACATTACTATTTATTACATAGCTGAAGGACATGTCATGATTCTCAGTCTGGTCTCCTTCTCAGCTACTCTTTACAAAACACCAACAAACCTGAGCACTAATACCGGTTATACTCTTTTACAGATATCCAAGCAACAGCCACTCCTCAACAATACTCAGGAATCACATGTCTCACAAAATCAGTGTGCCTTACAGTCACAGCCCTTAAGGCCAAACAACACACCAAATACACTTGTTATAGGAGACTCTATTGTCCGGCACACTGACATCCCGCTCACCAGACTGAACAAGGAGAAGGTCACTGTAAGCTGCCTGTCAGGTGCCAGGATCCACCACATAACGCAAGCACTCAGGTCACTCCAAAGCAAGTACAAGTATGACTCCGTCATTGTCCATGTTGGTGTGAATGACCTGAGACGTACCTCCCTGGACTACATGAAAAGAGACATAGAGGAGCTCTCTGACCATGTAGCCCAGGCTGGTATGACCCTGACCTTGAGTAGCATCTTGCCCTCACCAAGAATGATGCCACAGTATAAAGACAAAATGATCAGTTTCAACAATTGGCTAAAGTATTGGTGTCATTCAAAGGGGATCCAGTGTCTGTCAGCCTGGGAAGACATGCTCGACAAGCCACGTTGCTTCACTAGGGATGGCTTGCACCTGTCACCCTTAGGCTTTTGTATATTGGCCAAGGCTCTTGCCACCCCATAGTGCCTTTCTTAGGCAAGGCTCAAAGGACAAACCCACCTCCATAGACAACCCAAGGATAAAAAAACTAAAGGTAATGCTACTCAATGCCAGACGTCTAAACCTCAAGATGCACTCACTCGAGGCTCTCCTCAGTATGGAGAAAATTGATGTCTGTGCAGTAACAGAAACCTGATTCAAGGCTCCTGAGAGCACCCCAGCACTACCAGGTTATAACTCATACCATGCGTTTCAGCCCCAAAACTCGGACGAGAAGCACAAAAGGAGGGGAAGTATCTATATTCATCAAAGATACCTACACCTCCAGGTTAGTGGCACTGCACGAAGCATCAGAAACCATCCATGTGCAACTAACAGCAGGCAAAACTGCCTTTCAGTTTGTAGCCTGCTACAGAACACCCTCCCTATTACAGGAACCCCACTTGGCATTCCTGAGAACACTGGAGAATATAAAGGTCTCTCCAAACACTATGTTATTGGATGACTTCAACTACCCAAACATTGACTGGGAAAACTACTCAAGCCCAAACACCCTCACCCAACAGTTCCTTGAATTTATAAACTCTAACGCAATGGAACAACTGGTCACAGCTCCCACAAGAGGGAACAACATATTGGACCTGGTCATCACCAACATGGGGACTCTATGTTCCATACCAGAGGTAAACCCCTCATTGGTAAGATCAGACCATAAATTAATTTCACTGGACATCCATATCCCTTCCCCACCCCCAGACAAGGAAACCACGGTGAAGAACTTCTCAAAAGTAAACTTTGCACTTCTCAAAACCGAGATGGAATTATTCAAAGCCCCCGGGCCAGTGAAAAATATGGCCCAAACCACAGAATCCTTTACAAACGCATTCTATGGACACCTACAGGAATGCATGGATTGTGCTATCCCAAATAAAACCAAGACTCACTCCTCCAAAGGCAGGAGACCTGTCTAGTGGACCCCAGCCATAAATAAGCTATACAACAGAAGGAGGAAGCTACTACATGATAGAGCAAAATCCCAAAAAGGGAAGGCATCTCTGATCAGTACTAGCAAGAAACTACGATCCCTCATAAAATTATCTAAGGCCAGCTTCGAAAGAAAAATTGCACAAGACGCTAAAGATAATCACAAGGCCTTCTTTAGTTATGTCAGGAACCTGGGTGGCAACTCCCAGATATGCTCTGAGTTAGTGCAAAATAACAAAAAATATACTGAACCCACAGACATTGCCAACATCCTGGCAGACAGGTTCAGTGCAAACTTCTCCCCCCTTCCCCCCAAAAGAGCAAATGTCTATCCCAACAGAGTGTAGCCTCCCTGACATCACAGATGCACAGGTGAGAGCTGCCCTCTCCAAAGCAAAAAACACAGCATCAATGGGACTGGATGGTGTCCCGGGCTGCGTCTTACATGAGCTCCAAGAAGAACTGAACCCTCACATAAAGTCACTGTTCAGTCTCAGCCTTACTACAGGATATGTACCCAAGGAATGGCTTACAGCAACAGTGGTCCCACTCCACAAAGGTGGTGCCACAACGGACCCCAGAAACTATTGCCCTATAAGCCTGACTAGTATGGTCTGCAAAGATATGGAGTGTATCATCATGGAACTCATAAACAAAGACATTGGGAACCTCCAAACACTGGATCCTACCCAAATTCGGCTTTGTTAAGGGCAGATCTGGCCTTTTGAACCTGGTTGACTTCTTTGAAACAGTCACCAAGGCCATAGATGAAGGGAAGGTAGTCCACACAGCCTACCTGGACCTCACAAAAGCCTTCGACACAATACTCCACTTGGGCATCATAAATAAGCTCACCAGCTTAAATATCAACCCCTATGTCACAAGATAGGTTGCAAACTGGCTCAGGGATAGAACCCACATGGTCAGAATTGCAGGTGCCATGTCAGACTCTAAACCAGTTACAAGTGGCTTCCCACAAGGCTCAGTCCTGGGACCTTTCTTGTTCGGTATATATTTCTCTGAGGTACAGGCTAACACGGGAGGACTATGGCTGACCAAGTTCTCAGATGACTGCAAACTGGGTGCCATAATCGACTCGCAGACTGACACAAGCATCCTCCAAAAGTGTCTCACAGAGATGGATAACTGCTGCCAAAAAGTGCATAGTCACCCCCTTTGGGAAAAACAAAGTGCCACAAATTACCACATAGGTGGTAATCCATTAAGTACAGAAGAAGTAATTAGGGATTTGGGGACCCAAGTAGATAGCAATCTCTCTTTTGACAATCACATTGCCAAAGTGGTTAGAAAGACCTTCTATATAGCCCACCTTATCACAAAAGGGTTCACATCTAGATCAAGATAGATCATTGTGCCCCTCTACTCATCACTCATCAGGCCCATAATTGAGTACAATGCCCCATTTGGGATGTACCTTACACGACACCTGCAGCAACTGGAAAAGACCCCAAAAGTACCTCACCAAGAGGATCAAGGGACTCAAACAGATGCCCTACGCAGTTAGGCTAAAGAAACTCCAGCTCTACTCAGTTGCTTACCGGCTACTAAGAGGCAATCTGTGCCTGACGTATAAAGCCATGTCCAAACCAGAATTAATGGACATGCTCCACCTCAGGAAATCCAAATCCCTTAGAGCTACACACTCCAGGGACTTAAACCTCAGCACAGAAATAAATAGGACATGCTGGAGGGACAGATTCATATCACAGAGGCTCCCCTCACTCTGGAACAAAATCCCAATCCATGTTAGGCAGAGCCCCTTAATGACCCTCTTCAAGAGAAATCTTGACGAGTGGATGGGAGATCACAGGTTTACCCCTGGGATCTCTTCTGTGTCCCTACTAGACAGAGGCACAGTAAACTAACCTTAAAAGGGCTATCTTCTGTGACCTACTATACAGAGGCACAGTCAACTAATCTAAAAGGGTGGCGAAAGCCAAACACACTCTGGCTAGGCTTATAAATGCCTTAGGGCAGATAGCCTAGTATCAACCTATGAACCTATGAACAACTCTATGTCTTGAACTTGTCTTCTACATAGACAATCTAATCACAGTTGGTGCAAAAGTGTCATACTGTTCTGCAATTTGTATAATTATAAGTTGCATTCTATGTAACCATTATATACTATTCTCAAGCATGCTGTACATATTACAAATAGTTATCAAAACTGTTATTGGATTTTCCTAAATATATTTATTTCTTTATTTATGTATTTATTTTACATTTGTTTACAGTGATTTCTGACTGGGCTACTAGCCCATTTTCAGTTTACGTCGGGGGAGTAAAGCTCCAAGTATGAAATATTACAACAGAACACATAAGGTTAACCTGTATTTCAGAGTAGTTGTATACAGCCGGTTTTATACAATTTCAGTTAATACAATTATTTAAAATGCTTTAGGACAACATCAGTAATGATTACATCAATTGTAATATTTTGCATAAACTCAATAAATAAAAAAATTCTTTGAGAAAAAAAAATTCTTGGTCCATTAGTCTTGCTGGGAAAATGGTTTGAGCTTTGATGTTATATTGTTTTAACCACTTTAATGAAGGCCAGCATTTTATATCAACTGTTTTATCAGAATTGTCATTGTCAAATCTTATCACATGCTTTTCATATTTAAGGGTGCCTTTGACCATGCTGTTTTTATGATCGTTTCTTTGTCAACAAATTAATTTTATAACTATGGATCTTGGTGAAGAGGGAGAACTAGAAGAAGATGGCTCACCAGCTGAACAATATGCTCATTCTTTGCCATAGGGAAGCCCTTCTTGTAGATTAATGAATTTGGGAATCTAAGAAGACACTTGGGAAATTATATCTTCTTCAGTTTTCTCCAAGAGGCCAGCAATTTGAATATTGCATCTTCTGTCTCTCTTCTTTAAGTCTTTCAGATTATTTTATAACCAGATATTTTTTTTTTTTTCCATAATAAATTTTTATTGAAATATATTTTCCAAAAACATTACAAAAATACAATAAACATCACACACATAATACACTATAACTACTACAAACCATTTATACAATATCTACATGAAATGCTTCCTATATTTAATATATTCCTAAAATCAGTATCATGCTAATATAATATTGAAGACCTTTTCCCATATTTTCGGGTTATTAATATTTTTGTTAGTTTGTTTCAGAAGTAATTTATGTGCTAGTATATGCTTTATAGCCACAAGTTTAAAATTATTCCATGATGTCTTATGTGGTTCTAGCCAATTTGTGGCTATATAGAGTTTCATCAGCAAAAAAATATTCATACAAATAATAGTTTGCGATCTGGAAAGCTCTCTTGGAGGAATGTGTAGAATCATAAATTCCCATGACAGTGTAGAACTTTGATAACCCATCTTTTGCAGTTGTACTTTAAGAGAGTTCCAAAGTTTATATACATTTACAACTCCAGAACATATGAAGAAGATCCGCTGTTTGATCTGCACAGTATGGACAAATTGGAGAATTCCTAGGGTTAAATTTATGTAATCTAAGATGTGTGTAATATGCATTGTTCCAAATCATCAATTCGTGTACATCAGTTTTGAAAAAAACTGATTTCCTAGTTATATCAATTGCTTTTAATATCTGATTGTCTGTTACTGTTACTTTTTTACCCAATACTCTGAAAGCAAAATTTTGTCCTGAAATTTCAAATCCTTAATTAATTTATATGCAGTTGCTATAAATTTAGTGTCTTGTTGGATAGCTTGCCACAATTCAGAGCACTTATCCACAAATCCGGCTGCAGGTTTAAAGTTCCTAAAGTAGCTCAAGGCAAGTTCTTTAACTTGTCTCATTATAACAATGTAACTTCTAGGTAGATTCATTTCCTGTCTAATTTGTAAAGCCGATAAGTCAAGTTTATTAAAAACATCAAATAGAGTCAGATTAAGTATTAATGGAAATTTGCTGAGATCGATCAGCTGATTATTTAGTTTAAAATTAGGATTCCTGTGGAAAGGTTGAAGAACCATCATATATTGCAATAAATCTACGGACTGAAATAAAGTTTGCAAAGATGAGACACAGGTTATTATGTGGTCCATGACCCCATATTTTATCAGACTAATTTTGTCCATAAAGGGCAATGCTTTAGGATTTATTTTCCTATCCAAAATATGCTTATGATTCAAGACCACCCAAGTTGGTATCCATTTTGTATTCGTTACATCATAATTAGCAATTCTTAAAATTTTATTAGCGTTTACAATCAAATAATATGCTTCAAAGTTTGGTAGCTCAAGTCCCCTCTTGTTTTAGGGGTCATTAATTTCTCATAAGATATTCTAGTTCTTTTTTGGGTTCCAGATAAATTTAGCTAGATCTTTATGCATTTGTTTAAAAACAGTTTTTGAAATTGATAATTGGGCAGACCTAAATATGTATAACATTGTGGTAGTATATTCATTTTCACTATTGATACTTTTGCTAATACCGGTAGTTTTAAATTCTTCCATCTGTCACAATCAGCTATTATGTGTTCCCATACTCGTTTAACATTATTGTTATAAAAGTCCTTATTATCCGTAGAGAAGTTGATACCCAAATATTTAATATTTTCTTTACATGTTAACTTCCCCATCAGGGCCATTAGTGAAAAAGGTTTTGGGGTTCTTAATGGGAAGATATTTGTTTTCTGTAAGTTAATTTTATAATTAGAAACTACTGAAAATTCGTTTATGAGCTTTAATATCTTTTCACTGTCTGAAATTGGGGTTGTACAATAAATAATAAGATCATCGTGAATGCTGACATTAATATTTTATTCCTATAAATTATTGGTGCATTATGATACAAATTTTGCTTGATATATAAAAATAGGGGTTCTAGATATAGGTTAAACAATAAGGGGGACATGGGACAACCCTGACGAGTACCATTTTTAATCTGTATTCTCTTAGAATAAGTCCTATTGATGTATAGCGTAGTGTATGGATTACTATATAATATTTGTAGTATCTGAATGAATTCTTGGGGCAAGTTAAAATAGGGTAACACATCAAACAAAAAATTTATGTCTACTCTATCAAATGCTTTCTGGGCATCTATTATAAGAGCATAGATATTAAAGTTGTTTTTTTATAACCAGATATTTTGTTTGAGGAGAAATTTTGTTTGTATTTCTTCCCCTTTTAGTCTTCTATCCACATCTGTAAGTGCTGTTTCTATGTCAGAGACTTTTATTTGTTGTTATTAAATTATGTCCTTTAATATATCAGTTTGCTTGATACTATTTTCTCTAGTAAAATACGCTTTGCTGATTGAAAGAGCCTAATGTTTTCTGATATTTTCACCAAGTCCTATATAATAAATTTAACAAAAACACTAAATTTATTACACATATCACTGACCTAAGTTTTTTTTTTTTTTTGAGAAGAATCTGAATGTGAGTATTTGGAAGTACTCATTTTCTTTTTGCAGAAGTTCTCCAAGATAGTTTGACTGGAACATATTAATAAATCTTCATGAAATTTAATATATCAGCAGACCAGATGATAATGTAAAGAAATGGATATAATTCTTACATTGTAAACAAGAATTTCCCAGTGTAATAGGTTAGATACTGTGGAGCTTGAATAATATCCTCTTCTCAGTTGCCCCCCTTCCATTGGCACAGTTGGTACATGGTACATTATTTTGGGTGTAAATTCATCCCAAGCCTGGAAAATAATAATTCTACAGCAAACACAGTGATATACTATTTTTTCTTAAAGAACAACACATTTTCTATGTGGAAATACTAACAACATTATGTATATGCCATTATTTTAACACAGCATATAAAACATCATTTACACAGCATAAATTCTGACACATCTTAGGGTGAGGCATGCCACACCATGTCACTAGATATATATTTTCCTTCATTAGTAGCTGTTCTTCTTTAATGCCACTCAGGCTGTCTCTGGTGGTACACTACCAGTCAATGAAATTCCCTCTACAGGCTGTGGATTGTTAAGTCATCATTTTTCAGTATAATCATTGTTTAGATGCTCAGCTAACCAAGGAAATTTTCTAGATGAAAACATTTGAGCATGCTACTTTCTAGATGTCTCACTGTTAATTGTGCAATGCCTATCAATCATAAAATCTACTAATGTAAACATACTAGTGTATTTTAAATTTTCGTTGTCAATAGTCAACGAACTTGGTCAGCTAAAATCCCTCTGTGATGGCCTGGACTTCTGAAAAGTAGATGCCAAACAGGAGAGGACCCAGGGCTGATCCCTGTGGGACTGCACTTGTGACTGGCTGGCAGTCTGACTTGGAGTCTGCTAATTTCACGCTGTGATCCAATTTGCAACCCACATAGTGATATAGGGGTTTATGCCTAGTTTGGTCAGTCTATCAATAATTCCTGGGTGGGGAATGGTATCAAAGGCCTTGGCCAGATCAAGGTAGGCTGTATGAACTGCCTTTCCCTCATCCACAGCTCTGGTGACTGACTCAAAAAAGTCAACCAGGTTTAGCAGGCATGAGCTACCCTTCACAAAACCAAATTGCATGGGATCCAGAGTTTGGAGATTCCCTATATCCTTGTTATTTAGGTCCATGATGATGCTCTGCACAGCCTTACATATCCGACTGATCAGGCTAATGGGGCAATAATTCCTAGGGTCTGTAGTTGCTCCCCCTTTATGGAGAGGTATGACTGTAGCAGTGCACCATTTTGTAGGGATAAAGCCTGAGCTGAGGCTAGATTGAAGAGGGCACACATGTGTGGTGCCAGTTCACTTTGTAGTTCATGTAGAACATAGCCAGGGATATTGTTGGGTCCCATGGAAGCTGTATTTTTGACCTTGGACAATGCAGATTTAACCTGTACTGCAGTAATGCTGGGTGTCTGGCATTCTTCCGGTATTGTGATTGGTCCTTTAGGGGTGGAGAGATGGGTAAAGTTGGCACTGAAACTGTTGGCAATTATGTTGGCAATATCTGTTGGCTCAGTATAGGAGGTACAAATGTGCAGTAACTCAGAGCAAATCTGGGTATTGCCGTGGAGATTCTTGATATAACTGTTGAAGGCTTTGTGGTTGTTTTTAGTGTCTGCTGCAATTCTGCCTTCATAGCTAACTTTAGAGGTTTTAATGAGGGATCTCAACTTTTTGTTGAGGCTAATAAGGGAGTTTTTTCAGTCTTGGGACTTCACCTTTTTCTGCAACAGAGTCTTCCTTCTTTTGTAGATTTTGTTAATGGCAGGGAACAAGCAGATTGACTTCCTTTTTTGGAAGAGAGCATATTGGTTCTGTTGGGTATGGCTAGTTCCATGCATTTATGTACATGTTCGTACAGTTCAGTGGTGTATGATTCAGCAGTCATGCACCTATTTTCCATTTGCATGGGTGCTGTGAATTTAGCCACCTCTGTTTTTAGGAGACCAAAGTCAGCTTTGGTGAAGTTTTTCATGGTGGTTACCTTTGCTGATGGTGTGAGTGGGATATGGATTTCCATGGTAATTAGTTTGTGGTCAGATCTAACCAGGAAGGAATTAACTATTGGTGTTGAGCAATGGTTGCCCATGTTAGTAATAACTAGGTCAAATATGTTGCTTCCTCTTATGGGGGTAAGAATGAGCTGGTCCAGCTCATTGGAATTAATGAATTCCAGGAAGCATTGAGCAAGTCTATTGGTGCATAAGTAGTTTTCCCAGATGATGGAGGGGTAGTTGAAGTCACCCAGTATGAGAGTGTTGGGTTGGACCCTAATAGTTTCCAGGGTGCTTAGGAATGTGGAATCAACAAAACTCTCAAAATCTTCCTCACTACCTCTCCAAATAAAAAAACAAATCATCTATATATCTTAGGTAAAAAGAAACAAATTTAAATAAAGATACATTGGGTAGATGATAGGTTTCCCACCAGCACATTACCGGACTGGCAAAAGAAGGGGCCACTGTAGCTGTCATGGCCACACCTGATATCTGTTGGTAAATCGTAGATTCAAACTCAAAAAAGTTGTTACTGAGTACTAAAATCTAACAAGACACATTGTGTATTTTTCTGCCTAGTAGACTCAAGTTGTGATGGAAAAATTATCTTTGATACAGACCAACTGCCTGGATAATGAACAAGTAAACCAACAAATAAATAGATACATATATAAACTATGGGGCAGTGATCAAATGGGATTTATGCATGGCCTCAAGATCACAAAATATTCTGAAGCATATGTTCACATTCCCTTCTTTAGGTCTGCAAAATACATGTTGAACATACTAGCAAACTGCCATAACTCCTCCAAGACCTCTAGAAAGATAAAGTTGCGATCTGGGATGGAATGTTTACTGATATATCTGAGTTAGAAGCTCAACTATTGGCTGGCCAAAGTATCACATCCATCTTGGGATGAACATTCACTCTCTAACTAGAACATATCCTCCCCACTTACTTTTTTGTAAATGGTGACCACAGTTCTACCTTTGTCATAAGATTCCACTGATCCAGATACATATATCTTGTTTCATATAGACTAAGAAAGGTTGTGTTATAGTATGCAGAAAATGTATTATTTAATGGCATTTTGGTCCAACTTATACAGGGTGAATAGAGCAGGATGAGCTACTTCTGCAGAGCATGATAATGTATTCTATGGGAACATGAGAGTATCATCAGGTTTTTGGCACTCCAACTGAATGAGCAATAGACACGTTATAGTAATTAGAGTTTTTGTATTGAAATTATAGCATTATGATCAAAAGCTACCATCTAATTTATATGGATATGAACCTCTTGACAGTTATGCAGCAGTCCAGATTTGCATAGCCACATCAAGAAGTGCTGATTTCCTGGTAAAATTATTGCAGTTATACACCCTATTCTGTACTGGGACTTAGCGTGACAAATGCAGGGTTTAATTGTCAGCATTCACAAATCATTTCAGCAGTTCCACAATCTACTAATGAACGCTTCTGTGTCTTGGAACAAGCATGTATGGGCAGTGCACTGGCACAGTGACTACCATTACTGCCTATCAACAAGAGGCACTCTGGTTCATGTCTTAGCTGGGATTACCTATTTCACGGAGTCTGCAAGCCATCCTTGCATTCTTGTGGGTTTTTCTAAGTGGCCCACTTTCATCCCAACTTTCAAAAATAATCAGTAGGTGAACAGACATTTTCAAAATTGCTGGAATGTGGCAATGCAGTGTGGAAGTGAGTATGTGCTTTCGGTGATTGACCTGTCCCCTGTGCAGAATAAAAAACAGCAACTCCATGACCCTTTAACAGGTAAACATTTAATTAGATAATGGATGGATGGAAGTAATGTAGGATGTAGAATATTCCAAGCAATCGCATGTATTAATTCTGGCTAGGTGTAATGCAATGCTGTTAGGATTTTCAATGCAGATGATTATCCATTATTATTCCTATAAGACTAATACAAGTATTGTAGCAGCAAGAAGAAAACATCTATCAAAAGAAATAGATTCATACATAGTATAGGTTTTGCAAGTCAAATGGGTTTTATTCTTACCACTAATGAAGAAAAGCATTCCTGGTATGCTTGCTGTCCACTTTTTATGTCCAATTGCAATTGTGCAAGCAATATATTCAAATACTGTTATACACTCTAGAAAGCAATAACTGTTTGATCTAGGTCAGTTCAATGAAAACTGTAAAAATAAATACAACTTAACTACAGTCACATGGATGAAAAAGCATCCAAAATTAATACTGGTTTGTGAGTAAACACAGTGAATAAAAGCAATTAACACAACATGCAGATACAGTTTTAAATGTCAAAGCATTCTCCATCCCAAGTACGGTAAAAATCCCTTAGAGTCATCAACCTTAAATCTTCAGCACTCTCAAACTCCACCTCTAACCTTA